>NW_028281644.1:0-240395 GCF_059751285.1 Brachycentrus maculatus | reverse complement strand
CTCTGGGAATCGAACACGGGACCTCTAGCATGGTAGCCAAATGCGCTGTCGTAATACGGACAACACAAAAAGTACCTACCTACCTACCAATGAATATTTGAGGTTCAAACTTCGCAGACTGAATCAAAACATTTAACCAAAATTATTTCGTATCAAACATAGGGTTGAGAAGTTAATCTTTAACGTTTTATTAGAGGGAATCTGATATTTCGAGCATAATGGATTTGAATGTCAGTTTAAACTTTGGATTGAAAATGTTTTCAGGAGTATGTGTGAGTATGAATCAAATATAACGTACGTGAAGGTCGTTATCATTTATGTAGTTACTTACGATAATTGAGAAACTTTTGAGTTTATACACGTCTCACTGTGTAAAGATTCTTGATTTCAGAAGTATGCATAAATGACTTTGTTTAGTGCAAATGAGCATTTAAAAATTTAACAATTTTCTTAAATCTTAACACAAAAAACTTAAAGGTAAAACAAACCCATTATATACAAGTGATTCAATTAAAGTTCAGGTTTAATTATTCTTTTGTCAAACCTTTATACTGTAAATTATTATTGTATCTCCTATATCGCTCACTCCTTTCAAGAACGTTATAAATCAAAAATCGTCAATTTTCAGTTGTGCATGTTTTCGGAATGCCTAGAAAATGTACTATATCCCAGCAAAAGAGGCATATTTTTAACATAATAGTTACCCACTACAGGGCAGAAAGTGTTATATTTGCACTTTGAAGAAAAGGTATTATTTAATTATTTTTTTTAATTTACTAAATACTTTTCAAATGGAGAAAAAACCTTCAGATTTTACCTTAAAAGATCTGTTGCACAGTAAAAAGTTCAGTAAGCGGCTTGAAATTTACTTCAATTCATTGTATTATATTTTTAAACATTAAAACCGTTCTCCTTAAAAATCAAGTTTTTTGATTTATGACGTTCTTGAAAGGAGTGAGCGATATGTAATGTATGTAATCTAATAATTTAAAATAAAAATAAAACAAATAATATTACAAAATAAAAAAGAAAAAAAATATAAAAATTGTATTAACATGTTAGTATTCGACTCAACACAGGCCTTGCCTAAAGAGCCGTAATACATATAGTAAATGTATATATGAAATAAATATGTATCAAAGAATGTATTTATGAAATATATTAAATAAATAAATAAAATAAAATAAATATATTCTCCTAATTTTATTTATTTTCTTGTTTATTCATTTACGGCCAAAGCCATTTTTTAGAATAGGTATAACAAAGCAAAAATGGCTATTAAAATATTTGGATTTACGATGACCTCAATATTTAAATTAGACAAAAAAATATTGAGAACGAAATACGTAAATCCGGGTATTTATTATTTTATAAAGCTTGCGATCTGCTATTGTCTAATTTAAGTGACCACATTCTACTCCGTGTATAATTCACTATCCTTTATATAACATTCACCATTATTCAATTTCAAACATAAAAAATACTAAAAATAAGAGAAAATTAAAAATCAGGTGGTGAATCACATAAATGCTTAGAATTTTGTTTCCTCTATCCATTTTTTACAAAATAACATTAAGACATCAATATTTCCATCGATGCACATTTAATATTATGTATAAAATACTAAAACGATGTTTTTTTTTTCGAAAAATGCGTTAAGGAGACAGGTTAAAAGTTAAATATAATTCCGTTTAGAACTTTTAAAATTTATTTTTGTAAAATGAGTATCCTATATTTTAAATCATTTTGAGTAGAAGTTATTCAAAATACTAATTAAATTATAGCAACAACAAAAAAACAAATGAAAACTTTTCTTAAAATATTTCCAGTATAAAAGTGTTACAAAAAAATACACTTTTTTATGGATTTGTAACAGAATAGTTACGTCACAGGGTGCCAATAAAATGAGATTAATAGCCTGAGTTAACATCTCAAAAGCAGTCATAAATATAATTGGGGTCGTTTTGTTAAGACAACGCCCCTAGCGTATTTATGACGGAAATAAAATGTTTTTTTCTCAAGCATAACAATGTACTAGCAAAAAGTCCTTTAAGTTGTCCTTATTTCGGGCTTTCAGTTTATTTAGACGATTTATTTTGAAAAAAAATAAATTGAGAAAAACATCCATTTCTTATATCAGTTATACTTGGTATATACCACTGTTTCTTAAGATCTATTGTGATACGTGTGTCGTAGTATTCCGCATAATTTTCAAACAATATACAAGTATGTGAAGCTAATGCGAAATAAATCTACACATGTGTCACAATAAATTGTATGGTGGCATCAACCAAGTTAAACTTAAATTAAAAATGGATACAACCATATCACCACAAATTGACTCCCGAATCAATAAATGTTAATTTTTTGTTTAAAATTTTAAATTATATTACACAACCAAATTCTGGTTAGGATTAATAAACTGTTTTTTTAGCAACATAAAAAATAAAGAGAATAAAATTTCAATTCACCTGTAAATAAATTAACTATAGGGGTGAAGTGAACTAAAAGCTGCTGCTAAAATATTTAAAAAAAATATTAATAAAAAAAAACTTCTGTTTTTTCAAAAGTATTCGAACAACTTATTACCCCTGTTGTTGTAAAAATCGTATCGTGAAAACATGCAAATAAAGATGAGAATAATTCTTAATTTCGGTGGTTATCTTCGTCTCTTTACCACCCCCCACCCTTACGTCGCCAGCGGCTCTGAGCGGGGGGTCGCGGCATTAATTCGAAATGTGTCATCATAATTTGCAGACATAATGTACGGTAGGCTTGATAAAAATAAAATAAAAACTTCCTAAGGGGGAATTTCGCCTCTCTCAGCAAACAGAGTTGAATTAAAAAATATAACGAATGATTCGTGACAAAAAGTACTTTTGCAACTTTGAGAATCAGCATTTTTCACTTTTTAGAGCGGATTATCTGAGCGCGACAATAATTTGCCAGATGACGAAAATTTAAATCACTCCCCTTAAAGAAACTAAATTAATATGTAAACGTTTTTTGCTGATTTTTACGAAATTCGAGTGATCAAATTAATGTACTGAAATAAAACTGTCTAGTCAACAAATTAAAATATAAATAAAATAATAATATCCATCACTCCGCTTTCCCGCAGGGGTAGGTAGAGAGAATAAATCGGCACAGTACTCTGTCTTTTCAAGCAATCTTCGAGTCTTCCACATTCATACATCTCCTCATACTATACATACACGCTGATTATTTCGACTCACGACCACTCACAAGTATTTTAAATACTTTTCCATGTCAAGTTTTCTTCGGTCTTCCGACTACATTTGCCTCAAAACATTATTTTACTATTATTTCTTCATTTGTTCCACATGTCAAACAATCGACATACACTTAAATAAAATATTTAAATAAATAAATTTTCAAAAAACATATAGTGAGTTCAATTTTTTGTTAAAAATTTCTGGATTTGCTGCATTTAGAAGTAAATTATTTTAAGAAAAATGTTAATATCTCTACGGAGATAAAGATTGGTACCAGCTGGTTTAAGTAATCACTTTATACAATGTCTAATATTCAAGATTCTACTCATGATTGACAACCATGATACTCAATTTTTTATTTACAAGTGCTTCACTTACAGTAGACCTTTACAATAATATACCCTTGTGCCTTCTTATACAGCTAGGTAAAAAAATGAACCATTTGTAATGACAAATTTTAATAGCCGATTTAATCTAGTACCAGCCCTGAGGTATGCCATCAACTAGATAATTGGTGGGATTTCCCATTCCTAGATCCTTCAACCAGTTGGCGGAAAATTGGATTTTTCCTACAAATGTTATTTTTTGTTTAATTTTTTGTACGATTCTCGAGATATGTGAGTGAACAGATCCTAATGGGGTGAATACTTTCCTACGTTTCTTACCTCCTTACTCACGACAAAACATCTGTAGTTCTGGAAACAAGTCGTGGTTATATTAATAAACTCAAATAAGTGGTCTTATAAAAGTGTTTTTTATTCAAATAATCATATTACGCCAAATGATAAAATATTTGCAAAAAAAGCTACTTGTAATTTAATATTTTAACATACTCAAAGCTTACATTAGATATAAAGTTTCAGACAAACATATATTATATGTTGCATAAATGAGCATTTATGAAATTTATTTAATAACACCCCGGACTGGTTACTGAAGCGAAGGGCTAATCACCCTTCGTTCGTGTAAAAACGATCAAGATATTGTGTTTATATGATCCAGTGCCCTATGCATCATCGGGTGCAGATAAGGGTTTAAAAAAATGAGAAACAATTTTATATATTTGTAAATTGACCAATAATATATTGTTACTTTTCAATCAGATTTTTATTTAAATTCCTAAATTAAAAACAATAAAAATAAAATACTTACAAATTAATATGATAAAATAACAAATTTCTAGTTTTTTCCACATGAATTCATTCGACCAGCAACCGGGTTTCCTCGTAACCGACACCATCAGACTGGTTACGACGAAACCCGGTTTCTGGTCAAATAAAATTATATTGTTAAGTAATATATCCAAAATTGAACAAGATTAATTCAACATTAATTTATGTTTATGTTAATACGTGACGCGTTTCGTCTTATTAAGACATTATCAAACACTATATATGTGTTTGATAATGTCTTTATAAGACGAAACGCGTCACGTAATTAACGTATACATAAATAAATGTAGAATTCAATCCAATAAACCTTGTTTAATTTTGGATATATTACCCACAATTCAATATGAAATTCTACCAACTGTCTGCAGTTACAATAAATAAAATAAAATAAATGTGGAAAAGACTACATTGTTGTTATTTTATTCTATAAAATGCAGTTTCACCAAGAAATGTTTGTACAAAACTTAAATTATCAACTGGACTTGAGATTTCGTATGCCAACAGATTAATCTATATCAGATCATAATCTTACAGAGCACCATCGTATTGGAATATAAAGTCGTATTGTAAGATTGCCTAAGGATTCCTCGGAAAGCTTTGTTAATACTAAATTTAATTACGAGCCAATTTTCCTTAAGCAGGTGAAGTATTTTTCTTAATTAATCATCGCAGCGCTTTGGATCCTTTATGAGATTTTCATTATTAACGCTCTGTTGTTCCCATCAGTACCTGGAAAATTTTCCGAAGAATGGAGGGCAGAACGCAATGAGGTCGGTAATTTTAATTCAAAGAGAAGGTGCGAAATAATTAAACGAATTTCAATTGGTAGACTTCAGTAAAAAATTATATGCATATTTAAATTTAATTAGAATTTCTGTTTTTTTTTTCATAATCTGTGGTGCTTAAAAAAAAATTATTTTTTGACATCTCATCAAAGATGAAGAAGAATATGGAAGTCTGGGCATTTACGGGGCTGACGATCATCATAGGCTGGTTAAAATGATCACTTTACACACGTGTAACATTCACCAATTCTACCCATTATTTACAACCACACTACTCAAATTCTTGGAAGTTCTATATATATGAACCAATTTAGAAACCTTGTTCTTGAATCACTAGAACTTCACTAGAGACATCTATCGGTGAGATGTAAAGAAGCTCTTTACTAAGCAGAAACTCTTATTATTAGTATGTGAGGTCCAAATCCTGGATTTCAATCACACACATGAGAAACGCCAGAAAATACCATTTTCATTTTTATTACTTAAGCTTATTTTGTGAACAAGTATTTGGACACTCTCAAAATGGTGTCTTAAAAAAGGATATATTATAGTTATTTAAATACTCATCTTCTTTCAAGATAATATAAATTTATTGAAATATTTATATTATTTTTTGACATCTCATCAAAGATGAAAAAGAATATGGAAGTCTGGGCATTTATGGGGCTGACGACCGTCATAGGCTGGTTTAAGTGATCACTTTACACACGTGTAACATTCACCAATTCTACCCATTATTGACAACCACTCTACTGAAATTCTTGGAAGTTCTATATATATGAACCAAATTAGAAACCTTGTTCTTGAATCACTAGAACTTTACTAGAGACATCTATTGGTGAGATGTATAGAAGCTTTTTTTTTAAGCAGAAACTCTTATATTATTCTTCTTCATCTTTGATGAGATGTCAAAAAATAATATGAACATAACTCCAGCAATTAGAGATAATCCAGATTTTGTCATCAAGTATTAGGACACACTCAAAATGTTAAAATATTTGTATAAAAATTCAAACGAATTTTTGTGTTAAGAAATAATGATTTTGAAAATCAAAAAACAATCATTAATTATTGATGATCTAAAATAATTTTCTCAATTATATATTTTTTAAGTATATAGGGGAAAGAGTGAGAAAACTAAAGAGAAATAATGACAGCATGAAGAGAGGTAAATTATCACATAATACTAACGGTAATACTGTTATCTCAAGAGCATGAATGACGTAGTAATCATATTTAATAGAAATGTTCCGAGAAACGTCCAACTAGAAATTTACAATAAGCAGCCAATAATCGTGAATTGAAAATATTCAATAAATATTTACCCTCCTAATGCGCCGAAGCCTTTGTAAACATTCAGGTTCTAGGGTGGATATTATTTTATCGTGTTTCAGGCGAAGAAGCTGTCAGGACCAGACTGAAAAGTAAGGTTGTTCTTTGAATTATCCTTATTGGAAAGCCAACAAGAGGCTCTCCCGTTCCGTCCACGCTTTCCTTAATTCTACATGCAAACATCGGTGAAATAATATTATCTTCCATTGAATTTTTTCACAGAGATTATGAATAAAGAGTACGTTAGCCTGAACTAATTTGTAACACTTTTTTACATTTTTGATATTCTATATATAACGTGGTTTTCTAGTGGGAAAATGGTAACGCATTATTGGTACAAATTACATGCTTGGAATACATTGATTAATTTTACGATTGCCTAATTTTTTACTTATACAAAAAATTAAAATTTTTTCACGATTCCAAAAATCTTTATACAAAAACAGTTGCTATGTACTCGTACACTTATTCTAGAATATTGAGATCTTTAATGATCGGATACTCCAAAAACTTTGATTAAAACATATATTATTTCCCTTTTTCGTCATGTTAAACGCATTTTTTGACAGCTCGACGTAGATGAAGAAGAATATGGAAGTCTAAGGGGTTTACAGGGCTTACAACCGTCACAGGCTTGGTAAAGTTGTCACTTTACACAGGTGTAACGTTCGCCAATTCTACCCATGATCGATAACCACATAAATAAAAATTTTGGAACTCATATATATATCATTAATCTCATGACGCTTCGACATCAATGGTTGGATTGAGAAAGGTTGATTGGGCTCTATACGTATTCAAGTGTTTTACCGCATTGAATTGATATATTATTAACATGATCGGTATTATATCAAGGCAGAATGATCTCTTTTGCGCTACCGAATCAATGAAACAGAGAGTAGTAGAATGTGTATTGTATCCATTAAAAAAACAATGATTATAACCCACACATTTCGATAGAATCATAAATGGCAGGTTTTATACATAAAACGTTGTGTATTGCAGTATACAGGTCTAGGCTTTGTCTTAATTTTATTACGTGGTGCTATGTGCATGCTATGCGGCATTGCCAAGAAAATAGACCAAATAGGATATTTTCTTTTTCCCAAGCATTTACAGAGAAGGAAAAACGTTACTTCACGTCTCAGTATTCCATTTTGGTGAACTGTTAACTCCCAAAATTTATATTAATTTAAACTTCTTTTTTTTTAAATTAAAATGTATTATTTTTTCCTTAAATTTCTTAAAATTTATTAACAAAATTATTTACAACATTTTGAGTGTGTCCAAATACTTGTTCACAAAATCTGGATTATCTCCAATTACAGGAGTTATTTTCGTATTATTTTTTGACATCTCATCAAAGGTGAAGAAGAATACGAAAGTCTGGGCATTTACGGGGCTGACGACCGTCATAGGCTGGTTTAAATGATCACTTTACACACGTGTAACATTCACCAATTCTACCCATTATTGACAACCACACTACTCAAATTCTTATATTAGTATGTGAGGTCCGAATCCTGAGTTTCTAAGTTTCTGCTTAGTAAAAAGCTTCAATACATCTCACCAATAGATGTCTCTAGTGAAGTTCTAGTGATTCAAGAACAAGGTTTTTTAAAATGGTTCATATATACAGAACTTCCAAGAATTTGAGTAGTGTGGTTGTCAATAATAGGTAGAATTGGTGAATGTTACACGTGTGTAAAGTGATCACTTAAACCAGCTTATGACGGTCGTCAGCCCCGTAAATGCCCTGACTTCCATATTCTTCTTCATCTTTGATGAGATGTCAAAAAATAATATTAAATTAATGTTGGTCCATAATTTTCGAAAAAAATTTAGATTAAAATAAGTTTTACATTTATTTTTTTATTTTAATAACTTTTCACATACTTTCTTTAAAGGCATTTTTAAATTTTACTTCTGTTACGTCAATAAAATATTTGATAAAAAGTATTTAGCGCTGTTTTTGTGAGAAATGACCTCAAGAACGTCTTACAGGTTACAATAATTTTAACATTTAGAATAACGTAACTAAATACTTATTCTTCAGATCATTATTTAAAATGAACGATAATGATATAAATAGAATGAAAATGAGAATATGAATGCTATTTTTGATTGCAAAAACTTTTCTCAATCAACAGCTAACTTTCTGAACTTTTTGACAATAAACCATTTAAAAATATTCATAGATTTCTATATAGAAAAAATGACAGACTTTGGATGCAAATGTCTGACGAAAACGTTATACAATTAGAAGCAGGTTCGATTAGCAGCCATTTCAGCGCCGGACCAAACTATTTTTGACCTACTTTCTTTTCTGCCTACCCCTGCGGTAAGTGGAGTGATACTTAATATGTAACTTAGTTACTTAATTGAGAATAAATAAATTATTAAAAACATCTGCTCAGTTAAAATTTCGATTCCTTTTTTTAGAAGGCTCTGAAAATTATATTTGAAAACTGCAGTGAACTACGTTTAAAGGCTTCACAGGCACCTCATCCACGTTCGGTGGAATTAGAACCCTATTTTATGAAATCGAATTATATCCGTTTGTTCCGCAGAATTTCAATGAACTGCACAAAGTACTAGAGTGTGCGGAGGCTTTGGTGCATTCGCTAAGAAAAAAATACAAAATGATTTTACGAACTATTAATTGTGTTAGCAGTCTTTAGTAAAATAATTGTACGTGGTTGGAATATTTTATCTTGTTGGATAACATAGGGTTTTTGTTTTTATTGAAACGTGAACCGAGACAGTATCGATTTCAATGATTTTCATTTTCATATTTATCATTTCCTCTCGTATTTTTTAAAACCTTTATATTCTTTTTAAACCTCACCTTCCGTGTTTGGGAAAAAACATCTTGATTCATGTGTCATATATTTTGGTTATTATTTAATATAACCTTGTTATACATATGTTTTTACTATACTTTTAGCTACTTGATACGTTTATTGTTACTTTATACAAAACTGTTTCAAAATGAGTATGTGAAGTGATTCATTAGTAGTTTAATGTTTTTATTTGTGAAACAAGTTTCTTTTTAAACACGTGTTTTTTAAGGTATCGTTTTATTTTCCAAATTATTATACAAATTGTCTAAAATTATAAAAAAGTAATAATAAAAGTATACAGTTATGATTTCGATGAATATTTCAGGTCTTATCTTACCAGTGATTATCTTATTCATACGTAGTTAAGTTTCCCTAGGTCTTTTTCTGCTCCTGTTTTCAATACCATTCGCACCATTAATTTGATTCACTGTTTTTTCTTTACTCAGTCGTTCCACATGTCTAAACCATCTCAACACACCTTTCTTAATTTCATCGGTAATACTCATATCAAAACATAATAGTTTTAAACATTATTTAATGTATATGAATGCTTGTACCTAGCGATGATTTCTTCATAAAATATTATAATTTCGAGATATTAATAAATTTATAAAAGAGTAAAATGTATTCATAAATAAGGTGAGGTACAAAGAGTAATTAAGTAAAATCAAACCCATCATATTAAATACTTAGAAAATCTGATGATATTAAATTTGTTAATTTTCGAAAGATGAGTAGTTCAGTGGGGTGGAGTGTGGATTTGGGGGTCCAGCTGTTGAGTAGAGTTAGACAGGAAGCGGAGAAAGAGAGCATAATATGACCCCGTGAACGCCTCTGGTGTATCACAGGGCATTGTATAATGAGCCGTCAATACCAGCCGTTTTTTTACACAGGGGCGGCGACTCTTTAATTTTTAGAAATATTTTATTTTAATCTTATAAAATAAAACTCAAACGTTTTTAACTATTTTTGTTTTTTGATACTTCTCTCCAACCGGTTTTAAAAAAAAACCTTGTCACCCTTGAGGATGAACATGTACGTCGTTACAGTACGTTTCCATCCCTGAAGATGACAATGTCCTTGTCGAAACAGGTTTGAGAAAAGAACCAAAAAATAAAAGGGGTTAAAAACAAAGTTGGAGTTCTAAATTATAAAGTTTTATAAAATGTGCCACAAATTATTTCCAAAAAAACATATAGGGAAAAAAGGTTTTTTTCCTTAAATGCAAACTTTCAAACGATATTTTTTAAATGTGCAATTAATTCTCATTGAATTGGTGATTTTAAGAAAAAGTGGTATTAACCAAGTAAAACTTTAAAACATAAAACTAAAACTTTGTTTAACTACTTTTTTATTAGTACTTTTCTCCAACAGGTTTTGACAAGAACCTTGTTTTTGTCGAAACCTGTTGAGAAAGATGAGAAGGTTCTTGTCGAAACCTGTTGGAGAAAAGTACCAGTAAAAATTAGTTAAACAAAGTTCTAGTTTTATTAAAAAAATCACAAAGTACTCGTATCTGCAAAAAACATTCTAGAAATTATTTTTACTATTTTAATGAAGCACAAATTGACTTTTATAAATGGCTATTTCATAGGCACGTTCACGTAAAACTATTCCACGCCGCTGGCAGTCATCGCTGTTAAGCTCCTCAAATTGAACTGGTGACTTGCACAAAAAATTAATTGAAACTGGCATAATTGCATCGCACCAGCAGCCCAGTGGTGAACTTGTGGGGGGTGGTCCTCACTCTACGCTCTATACCCTGCGCATTTCATATACACTTCATCCACGACGCGGGGCCAAGACGTGTCTGTCTACGCAGATGTTACAATAACAAAAAAGGGTACTCCAATGGGGATCTAATTATGTTTTAATTGAATTTAATTGGTGACAAGGATCTTTCCGCGTGATACATTTATCCGTAAGTAAAAGATACTTTTTCAATTACACATTTCGTTTTGTATCGCCTACCGATACAATGGAGAAGATAATTACAGAGATAAAAAAGTATTTGTTAAATTCGTAATACACGTTCGTCGATATAATTTAAAGTTGGCCGATAAAGACAGCAAATTAATCTGATTGCGTTCGGTGCCTTGGTATAAGTGGCATAGAAAGATAGTAGTTAGGTTAATAAACTGATGTCGCATGTTCGATTCCTGTTAGCAACAAAATATACTCAGTCATAAAATTTATAGATAAATAAAGTTAAAATTCCGATATCCTAGCATAAATTATCGATGGGCGCCTCTTTTCTTATGGCATAATCTAGTCTTAAATATATGCTGATCATTGTGCATTCATACAATTTACGATAAAGTTAACACCGCATTGATCCAATGCCCTTTGCGATTTTCGGTGTATATATGGATAAAAAGGTGAAAATCATGTTAATTTGAAGAATATTTCTTACTACGTTTTAACTGATTCAAAATATTAAACAATCTTTATTAATGTTAAAATTTTACCTTTTATTTTGGTACTATATAGAACGAAGTATGAGGATATAGTATAATTACAATAATTATTCGTCATCTTGCACTTACACGCATTTCACATCTTAATTGGGTTTTAAATAATCCGCTTTGTCCACTGTTTATTATTACGGTTGGGATACATGAAAACGAGATTACAACATGTTTATCAAAAGAGCTATAAAAATTTCACCCGAAACGCTTTGGTCAATAAGGTTTATTATATTGTGCCATCTACCCTCGACCCTAAAGTAAAAATGGCTATTAAAAAGGATGATGAGCTCAAATGAGGTAAACTTTAGACTTTATACACAAAATAAGTTATATTTTGTATGTGTTTTTGCTTTCGGGTGAAATATAATCCTGACTCTGTTTAACTCCTCTTACATACATATGTATCTTTGTATATATATATATATATATATATATATATATATATATATATATATATATATATATATATATATATATATATATATATATATATATATATATATATATATATATATATATATATATATATATATATATATATATATATATATATATATATATATATATATATATATATATATATATATATATATATATATATATATATATATATATATATATATATATATATATATATATATATACTTATATGCACACGTGCAATATTCACTATTCTATCCATGATTGACAACCACAATGCCCTAATTTTGGGACTCCTAAATATAGATATATCATCAATCTCATGACACATGACAATAGCCATCTGTATTGGAATGAGAAAACTGAATTTTTCGCACGTGTGTAAAGTGATCATTTTATTGATGGATATAATATTAATAATAATAATAATAATTCTTTTTTCCAGCTGGACTAAGAAATATATTAATGACTAATTATAAGTATTATTTTTTGACATCTCATCAAAGATGAAGAAGAATATAAAAGTCTGGGCATTTACGGGGCTGACGACCTATGACGTATAAGTATTTGGACACACTCAAAATGTAAACAAGTTATAAGCCCTCTCTAAATACCCATATTCATATTCATATTCTCATTAATTTTTGTTGAGATGTAAAAATAACTCCTAAATGTAAAAAACCCAGATTCGTGAAAAATATTAGGTACATTCGAAATGCTGTGAAGGGGAAATGAGAATCGTCTACCGTCTGCCCATTTCTCAATCAGTATATTCGCCATAAAAGTGTTTACAAACATATTACATACGTTCATAATCCTCCTTTGTTGGTTTGCCTTTTGGATGCTCCCTGTTTCAGCTAATATCGGAACAGAATGATAATTAAGTCGAAAATGAACAAGACTACCATTAGGGTGTCCATTTAATTTGGGTGTCCGTCATAGGATATATTATTACATTTACAGGTTAACGAACAGGAATGACCCAGTGATGGTCATTAGCGCCCGTTTGGTAAAGGAAAAAATACCTTCAACAAAATACTATGTTAATGAAAAATAACCTTTCGGTTATACCAGCTTTGATAAACGAAAAGCATTTTAATTGGATATTGAATACAGCCGTGGAAACCTTAGTGAAATCATTAAAAAAAAGCACACGTGTTTTGAGTGATCTTTTTAGGTTATAAAAGTATTCATCTCAATTTTCGGGATTTTAATTAAAACACGTTTGATTAGAAAATAATATCATATATTTTGTTTATGCCAAAACACATTTTGAACGTAGATATACATACATAGTTAAAATAATTAATTCTTCGATTTATTTAGTTTAATATTTTTTTTATTATTAAAACACTTATCCGCATGTTATGGTGCATAGGGCACTGCATCATATAATCGCAGTGTTATCTTAATCGTTATCACATGAAGGAAAAGTGCTTTAGGCTCCAGTCCAGGGTAATATTGAATAATTGTTACAGTAAAAATAATATCAATTATATTTATTTGACCTCATTCCCCCCAAAGAATCGAACCCGGGACCTCCAGCACTGTGATCATTACACTAAAGAGCCGGTAGTTTACTTTATTTTTTAATGACCCTGGTTCATGTTATTTACGTTCAACATAACACTGCGTCGAAACGATCCAATGTCCTTTGCACCATTAGGTACAGATATAGGTTATGAAAATATATTTCGTAACAGATTCAAACATGTATTCATATGTGTACGCAAATGAAAACATACATAAGAATATACATTTTTTGAGAACCCATTATAAATTTATTAATTACTATCTGTACCCGTCTTCGCGTTACTGTGATTCAGACTGGTTAAATGGAAAAGAAAAAAAACTACATGTATAAACATTCAATTTGGAACAAGAATTTAAAAATTACCACAATATTTAAATGAATTTTCGTTTTGTAAAAATGTCAGACTTTTGAAAATGACAGAATTTCAGTAAAGCTTACATTTGGCCTGATGATGCAATGATTATTCCGAAACCAATAGTCATGAAGTAGTGTTTGTTAAAGTGGTATTTCACAAAGTTTACGATGAATGATAAGGAGAGTGCTATAAACAAAATGTTGTTATTACATAGTAATTGTTTTTTTCGTTTACACTTAAAAGGTTGGTTTAATTCTTTTTTTTTAAATTCATACATTAACATACAAAAATGCCTATGAGATTTTAAGTACGTAAATAAACGGGTCGGGTTTTTATACCCTTTCGGACACGGTACGAGCAGTAATAATTCTATTTGATCAACCCTTTGCTCATTTTTTATTCCACCCTTAATCCTAACTGAGGCGTGTGTCGTCTCACGGCCATTTTTTCACGTAATCCACCATAGATAATCAGCATGGGATTCCGCCATGACTCACAACATAATATTTCATCTGAACTTCGCTTTATCCCGAGTTGCATTATTGCGATTTATTGCATTGACCCCTCGTTTCACAGAAACACTTCTCAGATTATAGGCGGTTAAGTATGAAATATTTTATACTCAAACTAATGCCGTCTTATAACTGTATAATACAACAATGTATTTCCAACCGTGTCCGAGGATATCTATTCAACTATCAAAGTGTTCTGTATTGAGAACGGGGAGTGAGAAATGGGAATATCAAAGCCTTTTTGATGCATGTTCAAAAATAATGTAGGGATTTGGTTTGTCATAAAGAAAAACTCTTCTTACTGCAGTATATATTTTTTAATGAATTTTTGACATCTCAACATTGATGATGAAGAATATGGAAGTCTTTGTATAAATAGGGGTTATGGCCTGTCGTAGGATAGTTTAGCGATTACTTAACATATGTGTAAAATTCACCATTCCACCCATAATTGACAACCACATTTTTAGTAGCACTCTTTACACAATATGCAATATTTCATATTTCATATTGTTTTTACGTTAAAAAGATGGCACTGTCATTGAATTGAAACCTTATTAAAAAAAATATATAAATTATCCATGTCATAAAAGAATGAAAATTCATGAGAAATTTTGCGTACATTTAAATGAAAATTTGTATCAAAATTTCAAAGCAATCATTGAAACACATTAAAAGTAGATTGAAGGTTTTTAACAAAATAACCTTTATTTTTATTTATATTATTTTCTTTGTTAATAAATCGAACAATCATTTAAATTAGATTATTTGAGTCATAACAAAATCTCACATACGAATTCGAATGTTTTATTGAACGTACACTACAAGATATTAAAAAATATATATATTCGATCTCTAATACAAGTTTAAGTTCAATTTGGTGTTTTCAAACGAAACGTATTAATTACCCTGGACCAATTATTACGATATTAAGATCATTACACAAATCACTCTTGGTTTCGTGCCATTATATATTTAATATGAGGTTGTTTTCCATAAAGACGTTTAATGTTGAAGATTCGAGCGCCGATAACTACTGGTAGTGTGGCGTCACCCTTCTGGGAGTGATTTATTACCCATGCACTGGGTTTTCACACAGTGTGCAGATTCGGGGCGTCTGCGTCGGCGTCACTCACACGGGGTTTATACTCACCGTCCCTGTCGAATCAGCCATATCGTAAATTATTATTCCAGTTACATATAACATACTACAGTATTATATATATAAATATAACACATGCTTTGGATAATATATCATTTTGAAGATAGATATGTCAAAATAAGTAATTAATAGTGTCATACATCATTTTTTTACTCTTAAAATTGATGAAGAAGAAAATGGAAGTGTGGATATTTACGGGGCTAACGACCGTCATAGACTGGTATAAGTGATCACATTGCACACGTTATATTCATCAATTCTACACATGATTGACAAACACGTGTATATAAATGCCCCGTCTTCCATAATCTTCTTCGTCTATGTTGAGATGTCAAAAAATAATTTGAAAAATAACTCCTATAATTAGAGATAATCCAGATTTGTTAACAAGTATTTGGACACACTTGAAATGTTGTTAATAGTGTTTCATTTATTGGTTTTGGTAATAATTAACAAATGAAAAAATCATTAATTGATTTCGCGGTCAATTTCTGTTATTAATTCATATCTTTCCATTTTAAACTTAAATTTTGATTGGTTAATGTCACGGTTTTTTTTTTAATATATCACGACACGTGTTTTCATTCGTTCTTTGACATTTTACGGTATTTGACAATGATGCGGAATGCATCAAATTACTGGTCCGAATTTATTTAAACTTACTATCACGCCGTTTTTCCGCTGGAGTAAAAGAGGCAGAGGTAAAAAAAATATACATACATTTTACACAATAAGTATGTTTGTATATACAAATGCTATTAAAAAACCTACCCCTAATATCTTAATCTGAATCCCAAAAATTATGAACATACTATGTAACTATAACGTTTTAATAAAAAGGGTTCTTGATAAATATAATACCACATTATGGAAGCTAGAAAAACACAACCCCAAACAAGGGTTGGATTTCTGAACCCCTTTTTTATTTGGCTATTATAATTTCTGTGTTTAACATTTCACGCCCAAGAATTAAAAAAATATATTTTTTGTTTGCCTAACTCCCCAAGACTGGCTCCCTTTTTTGGGTTCCTATCATTATTTACTACTCGTTAACATTGAATCGGACCGGTTTACTACAAAGTTATTTTGACTTAACGGTCGGTTAATCTGACTATGAGCTTAACAACTCTGCGAAAAAGGTGGGCCGAGGGAAATTCTCTTTAAAAAAATCTGTAATAATTTTGCCTAGGGATATCTGATTATATTATTATTCCTTAATTAAGGCGGGTAATTAGTTCCTACAAGAGCACCGTTAATTTTACGATGTCGGTTAAGCTGTTAAACCTGATAAAAGGCACTTTGGGGTAGCTTTTCATCTTAGAAATAATATTTTGATGTATTTCTTATTAAGGTTACAACTACGCAACATCAAATCATAATTTAAATTACGTGACTCGGGCTCCTTATACGTGTGTCGACGTATTCCATCGAAATATGACTTATTAAATACCAAAAAATATATTTTACGCAGGTAATATACAATTACATAACTTGACGATCAAGTCACATCAGTTAATTGAGTATTTTGTGCTCAACTGAATTTCTTTGCATGTCTACTCTCTTCTACATCAGTAAGGTTGGGCGCCTTTATTTTTTTGCACCCTTGAATATATGAATTTGTATATTTATTTGAATTATTATCTAACGGATAGTTAGTTTTTTAAATATATTTTACCATTCTTAATCAAACAAGATATTGTTTTAGTATTGATGATGATGATAAATTTTAATACACATGAAAAAAAATAATAAGAATATATACATAAAAATAAGGTTTACCTATTTTTTTGTTTGTTTGTTTTGTTTGTTTTTTTAGTTTGTTTTATCGTTCATAAGCAAAAATAAAATTTTATTATGTATTGATTTGGCAAAAACTTTGTGGAAAAACATGTTGATCATTTAAAAAAATACTTTTGACCTGCAGATGAAAACATCTGTAGTTTTCGAAATAAGTCGTGCGTAATAAAATAAAACTCATTAAGTGGAATTATAACAGTGATTTTTTTAAATTAAATAAAATTTTGCTGACAAACTTCTTGAATTATAAATCATTGTCTCATTGCATACATTTTTATATTGGTCGATTTTCTTGAAACATAAGATTTTATGCGTTCTTATTTTATCTCAATACAAAATCAAGTCAAATTTTAATGTTACATTTCATTTTTCATGTTTCTAATATCGTGGACTGAAATTATTATAAACTACATCATTGACTTGTTAGACAAATCAACAGAAGGCTTAGTAATCAAATTAATCAAAAGAAGAAGAAAAATACGTCAGTATAATGTCGGATTGTGGTCCCGTGGTTAGTGTCGCGGACTCTTAATTCAGAGTTTCTCGGTTCGAACCCCTCTACCGCAATTTGATACCTATTTCTAATAATTAGCTGCTCAGGCCCACATAAATAGTATCAAATTAAAATATTTGTGTAAATAATAAAAACACAAATATTTATATTTAAAAAAAACAAACTAAATGCTGAAAAGAAGAACTGCACTTCAAAGTGGATAGGATTTCATTCGCTCTCTTCTGACGATATGTAAGACACATTGTAAGGGCGAATCTTAGCACGATGAACAATATCTATCAACTAGATAGAAGGAATAAATTACACATTGATCCAATGAAAAATGATCTTATCCGATTTTATTGCCGCGCCGCTATAAACTTTTATTTATCTCCCGGATCCGCGGTCTCCGATTGGTGGACTTGCACCGGAAGCCGGAAGCACAATTTTGCATACGACAGAAAAATAATATAGGAGACTTTTCTTTTTGTGCCCTTTGCATTTTCCTTCCGTTCGTACCTAACAGGAAGTGGTTCGAAAGAGGAAAAAGTTTTTAAAAGAACTTTTCCCTTTTTTCGTACTGCATCGGTAAAGTTTTCCATTAGTAATTATCGAACTCAAAATAAAAGAAAATTGATTTCTTCGAGGTGTTTTTCAACTATTTTTGTATTATTTTAATTATTTTAGATATTTAAAATACTAGCAATTTCATTATTATGGTAAAATATAAGTAAAGTGATCAATCAATCCTACAATTAGCAGTTTGTATATAGAGGTTAAAATTATTAAGTATAAAATTTGTGTACAAAAACTATGGTTGTTATGAAAATTACAATATTTTATTATAAAATATACACGAGCAGTTTTTAATGGCCGAGCCTATATATCGGTACATAGTACTCAAGAGATGTCATGCCGATAGTGGCACGCAGCATCTTAGGGGTTAATATATGTAGGTAAATAGGGTCCAATTACAAAACTCAACTATTTTTTAAATCAAACATATCTTGGTCAGTTTGTTATTGGTAATAACATTGTATTACTTGGTTGAATCATCCGCTGGTTAGAATGAAGGAAGACAAA
Source organism: Brachycentrus maculatus (assembly GCF_059751285.1). Taxonomy (NCBI): domain Eukaryota; kingdom Metazoa; phylum Arthropoda; class Insecta; order Trichoptera; family Brachycentridae; genus Brachycentrus; species Brachycentrus maculatus. The sequence continues at coordinate 221,203 of NW_028281644.1, read as the reverse complement.
TGGCATGTAGGCGGACTGGATTAAGCTCGAACAAGTATTGTACTCAAACGCATCATAAGAGAATCCTATAAACTAAGTGCAGCGAATTGAGAAATGAGGGTCAATGACCTTTTAATGTTCGTTGCAGACTGTTGGAGATGTATTCACGAATGCATGTTCCGTTAATAATTGTCGATTTTAATTAATACTAATCGTAAGTTCAACTTTATATGTAAATATAATAAATATAATTATGATATGCAAATGCAAGAAGGATTAATGGCGATTGAATGCTGTTGAAATGCATTGAAGTGTGAATAACTGATTAAGAATATTCACATTAGACAATAATACGAGAATCAGTGAAATGTGTAAACATATTAATGAAAATACGCTGAAATATATTTTTTAAACTAGTCTACTCAACGATAGATGTTGCTGAGATGAAAAGATAATTTTACATATTTTTTATGTTGTCTCCTCAAATGAAATATATTTTTTTTTATACGAATGGAGATGGAAGTCTAAGCATCTCAGTACTAAAAACTTAGGACCTATTTTTCTAGTCTAAGTGATCACCTTTATACATTTTTGTAATTTTAACCACTCTACCCATTATCTATATTGCATTTTTTCTTACAGATGTTTATATGAATATATTGTTTTAGGATTTTATTCGTATGTTATCTGTAATTTTGAAAGATTTAGCTGACAAAAGCAGCCTTGGTTGACAATTTGTGAAGCATAAAGAAAATTTTAAAAGCTTTGTCACAAGTTAAGAAATGTATAACATTTAAACTAAACTCGTCAATTTTCTAATGTTTTTAGCGTTATTCAGAATGTATAATACTAAGAACTGTTTGTAGCAGATTTTGCATAAATTTATTGTATAAAATGTTCATTCTTCTCGTTTAATTTATTCATCCATTAAATTAATTTACATTGTTCGCCATTTCTCATTAATTCATTTAACTTATAATTTCATTTTAAAAATAAGATGCCTTAATAAACACGAATAATTGTAACGAATAAGAGAATGTGAAAACACAGGTATACGAGTGTTTTAGTTAGTACGAAACATTTACCAACGTTCCCATAGTTGAACTACCATCTTAATTTGATTTTTTTACTGTTGATTGTTTTGTTAGAATTCTAATTACAGTACATTCTGATTGAACACCCCTCGTATCTAATAATATCGAACCATGATATGGTTCAGTACCATATGGAATAACACAGCCTCATAAAAAAATATCCCTTTATCAGCTCATCGGAGATACGCCGTCTAAAAAAACATCTCGGGTATTATTCCTTTTTAAACCCACTAACGCCGAAGCATTATATTTTTTTCTTTAAAAAAAAACATGTTTCCTTTTTTCGTTGTGAAATAGTAAGTATTCATTTTTTATTGAACTTACAGAAAGCACCACAAGTTGTATGATATTGTAACTGTCAAAATGAGATCTCTCAGAAAAAAGTGCGGCAAACCAGTGTATGATAGATTTTCGAATGGTAAAATAAGGAAAGGATGCAAGTCTAAGGAATAAGCGTTATCGATAAAATTAAGAAAGGCGTGTTGAGATGGTTTGGATGTGTGGAACATATGAGTGAGGAAAGGATGGTGAAACAAATATGTCAGGGGAATGTAGTTAGGAATAAGAGAAGAGAAAAACCTGGCATGATCAAGTATTTTCGATAGTTAAAGTAGTTGGGTTAGGAATTGGAATAATAGGCCAGTAGTAATGAGGAGTACTGTATGTGGAAGAGCCGAAGTTTGTTTGCAAAGAAGATTTATTCTATTCTATTATGAGCGTTCTTTTCCCTTTGCTTACCCCTTACATCTTTTTAAACATGTGCCATGCCATATATGGATAGATAATTTTAATCTAAAAAATCATTACTAGTATAATATATAAAAGATCAAATTGAAATCTGGAAACAAGATAACACTCCATCGTGTACAGTACCCTGTGCATCATTGGGTGCAGATTAGAGTTATAAAGAAAAGCATAAATATATAACCTTTTAAGCATGTATGTAAATAGTAAAAAAATAAGAATCTTTACAAATCTTCAAACCTGCAGCAAATTTTAAGAATTTGGGCCGAAAGGGTTAACGAGGAAGCTTCTTTTATTAGTCCATCGCTCAGAACATTATGGTGCATTTTGACGTGTGTCAGATTTTATGGTTATCCGTACACTACTTCTTGTTTTTCTTGAATGGAAAAATATTTTTTTTGTCCATGGTAATGTGATTATTGTTTATAGTACCGTGACGTCATATTTTGAATAATTTATGTTCTTATAGCACATTAAAATAATTTGAAATACAGCTCTGATATATATGGAGACTAATTTTATTTAGATTCAACAAAAATAATTATTTTGTCAATATAAATAACTCCTGAGTAGGCATACCTAGATTTGTGAATAAAGATTTGAATACATTCAATATACTATGAATAAAATAACTGAATATTTTACGATTGTTTTCCTCGCACATTAAATATATTGTTTTGTTAATATTACGCGTGCTAATGAGGTATCTATAGCTGTCTTAGGATGGGTTAAAATAATTTTATATTGGGTGTAGACTACATTACAAACAACAGAAAAATATCATTATGCATGAAAATAAACTCAATTTTTAACACATTTACAAATTATTGTTTTAAAATCCTTGTATTGTAAAATGATGACATGTCTCGAATGTTGTCTTTAAAACGTATCTCTCTGGCAATAGGGTCGCCTTTTAAAAAATCATACGTAGATTTATGACTTACCCATTATGAGAATGAAATAAAAAAATATGAATAAAAAAATATATACTTATACCTTTTTTAAATTTGTTAAATGTCGTATTATCAAAAAAAAACATTTATGTACCATTTACCAAAATAACACTGGTTATCCACGTATAATTGTGGGGATATTATAACATTCTGAGCTTTGACCTGGAATAAGAAGGATTGATAACTTTGACTTCGTATTATTATCAACGATCCAGTTAACACCGCCACCGTTTCTATTCGATACAGTGCCCTATACACTATTGTGCATTTATATGGTGCAAAAGAAAATTCATGTAAAATTGAAACAAAAAAAAAGATTCTCTTAACGTATTGACACGTATTGTCGAAAAATACATTTTTCAGAATACGAACTCGATATAAATTTCGTTGTAAAATATTTTCTTCTAAATGTGGTGTTAGTAAGAGAAATTTGTTTTTCAAATCATAATCCACATTTTTCTAAATCTATTGGTCGATTTATTTATCGCAAAATTTTATTTCCTCAAAAGCGAATTTCATATATCCGCGTTGAAAATCCAAATATTGGATAATAATATTATACGTCGTAAAATGCTGGTGATTCGCATTTCTATCGGCGGCGTTTACGTATTCCAATACGCAATTCAACTTTACGAGGTCATAACAATTTATAAAGACGTTTGTCCGCCTTCTGAGGCATCTTTTCCCCTTTTTATGTGACGCCGTGAATTTCGTGTTCTCGGGCCACATGCAAAGACACCCACAAGAAAATATTTATGACAGTTTGACCCCTGAACGGAATTGAAACCAGTTTCTCATGAAATACAAAACAAAATTGTAAAACAAAATAACCTGGTAATTTGTGAGCCAGGGTTGGAGTTATGAGTCCTGTATGTACCTAGGTAACTCGAGTGTGAGATCTTTTACAAATATTGTCAAATTTGTTAGAAATAGAAATTCATCCCTAAAGTTTACTCATCTACACTTCTTTTCTTACGTTTAATACATAAATCCACATAATTGAGGGAATGTTAGATCAGTTTAAAAATAAAACTTCACGCATAGAATATACATATTTTTTAAATTGTGTAGTTTTTCCAACTTTGCTTCCGTTTGTTAATGCCTTTTTTGGAGAAGAAAGAAAAAGAAAAGAAAATGTAAAGCCTTCAAAAGTTATTAAGATATGTTAAAAGGAAATACTACTTCAATCATTAAAAAATGGTTGGGTTACAAAAACCTAATGATTAATATTATTTATATAATTCCGATAAATTTTTTTAAAAGTTATATTTTAACATAAACCATTTACATTTTATTCTTATTATATATCAAAACTGAGATTTTTTAAAGATTAAATAATCATCACTCAGCCAACACAATCGTTTAATGGTTTTAAAAGTGACGATTCAAATGAGTAACGTCTTGAATGAAGTTGTTTGAGTATACGCTAATCGTATAAATTTTTTATTAAAAAAAATCCAAAAAAACTATAATCACCATGATTTTTCACTATTGATCATACTAAAAAAATTTATGGTTTTGGAAAATTTATTTAGTAACTGACTATTTTTGTGAATAATTTTTTATATGATCAAAAATAGATAATTTGAATCAGAAAGAGATTATGTATGGACCAATGACTAATTTATATCCTCGGATATTGGAAGACTTGTTTATGTTTAGAGCGTATCTAGGAAGCAGTTTCGATAGACTTTACGCGGAAATAAATCACAGTTTAACTGATAGTTTGTTGTTAAATGTACTGGTTAGTGGTTTTGTTAATTGTTCTGGTTTATAGCTGCATTAAAACAGTCGTAAACGGCAGAACTAGTTTCACAAAAATTCTCGTGTCGATTTAATGAGTAAACTGCATTAAAAATACCTACATTTTGATCACTAATGATGTACATTTATCATTACATCAATTTCACAATATACTTCAAATATAAATATCTCTAAAAAATTATATATAATTGCGATTCCCAAATAAATATGTAATATTATACCAATGCAAGGATATTTAATATATATTACCCTGAATATATTATAATTATATTTTTGTTTCTGAATGTCGTTATACATTAGCTGTTGCTTTTCTGATACGCTGATAATCTGTACGCGATTCGGTATGTTATCCCAAGTGCCCTAGTCATAGCTTTTATTCACCTTTTTATTTTCTGAATAAACAGTTTCGACTATTCCTATTCCATTTTTTCCCATTGAGAATATTTACTCCTTAGATCATTCGTGGCTCAGAATTGATCACTTTGGCTTCGTATTATTATTAAAAATTAAACAAACACCTTTTCGATTCAATCCAGTGCCCTATGCGCCAATGGATGTTGATACGTTCTGAAAAAGATAACGCACGATCAGTCAAAAGTTAAAATATAGTATATGAAAAAAGAGGGCATGTATGGGTGTGAAGGAAGCTAGGAGTGTATGTAAGGACAGAAGAGTGTAGAGATTTATTCTCTCTGCCTACCCCTGCAGAGAAACGGCGTAGTTGTAGTAATAGTAGTAGCCCCAATAAGTATTGTTGTCTCGTAAAATATTACTACACATGCTAAAACTATTACTTAAGTACCAAGAATTGTATGGCTATTTAAAGACCATCAGTCCATTTAATCTTCACATATGTTTGAAAATGTCATAACCACGCGAAACAATTGTCACAATATGATTTTTTTGTGTTTTTTAACAATAAATACAACTTTGTATACTCAAAAAATCTGTGTTTGATTAAACAATTAATACATAAAGTAATAATAGTATTAGACACTGTACGAAAGCTTGTTTTCTCATCCACTACAAACACCAACGCATATGGTACACTGCGTTTCGTAGTCATTTCGTCAAGGAATGATACTTAAAAACTGACTATCCCTCGGGAACATAATCATCAAAATGTATAAGATAGGTACCATTCCCATTTCGAGCAGCAATCGCCCCTAGTTTTGAATATTCCAAAGGGCGAGTTAGACTTTAACGACGCCATATAGTGTCTACCAGCACATTAATTCAGTTTACGTGTTTTTAAAGCATCAATTTGACTGGATGAAATTCTTTTAATCAAATCCGGCGTTTTAAAATACCGAAAGCTTGTGTTCCAGGGGCGGAGGGCGTAATAAAACCGACGTTATGTTGTACCCTGTACAGGTACTTCGTGAATCATGGAAATAAACTAACAAGTGGGGTTTACAACGAAATTTCAGCAGTTCCGACATGCACTACTGAACAGGCTCTCGGGGACAATCCGCTAAGAAAGTTCTAGGATAATAATCGTATAAAAATAAATTGGATCGCGGTGGTTTAAGACTAAAAAAAACATCTCTAATTTATTCAGTCTCTTAAAATGATAACTATTTTTTTTAAGACTAAAAGTTATCCACAATTTATTATTATTTATTGCACATAACACTAGATTATTCACCCTACGGATGATACATCAATATTATATTACTCTTACTACAACCATCATGACGTTTCCCCGGAGAAGTAGGCACAGAGGATGGAACGCTACAAACTTCTGTCCTGACATGAACTCCTCGCTTCTTTCACATCCATACATCTAGCCATATATGCCCACCGATTACGTAGACTTTCGACACCACCAGATTTTAGGTTCTGATTGATCTGGCAGGGCCAAGACTTTTTCGGTCTTCTTAGTTCTGTCCTCTCTCTCACATTCACCACATACATTTTCTTAGAGAATGCTCTCGTATCCATTCGCTCCACGTGCCATACCACTTTAAAGAACTTTTCTTGGTCTCTTAAATTATTTGGATATAAGGCCACACCAATCAGTCTTTGAAAACGATCTTTACCTCTTCCACATTAACGAGTCTCATCATAACTAACCGCCAATTATTCCGACTACTGATCTGATCACTTTCAAGTACTTGAAATACTTGATCTTACCAAGTTTGCCTGTCTTTCTTTGCTTGTATTACCAACCACATTAGACTCATAAATTTGTGATTTGAATTATTTAAAAAAAACTTTTGTTTAAAATAAAATATGAAATTGTAAAAGTTTAACGTTGAAAGTTAAGGGAAACAGTTGATGAAGCATTTATTTGTATTTAATTTTTTGACATCTCATCAAAGATGAAGAAGAAAATGGAAGTCTGGGCCCTTACGGGGCTGACAACCGTCATAGGCTGGTTTAAGTGATCACTTTATACACGTGTAACATTCACCAATTCTACCCATTATTGACAACAACACTGCTCAAATACTCAAGTTCTATATATATAAACCAATTTTGAAACATTCTTCTTGAATCACTAGAACTTAACTAGAGACATCTATTGGTGAGATGAAAAGAAGATTTTTACTGAGCAGATACTCTTTTATTAGTATGTGAGGTCAGAATCCTGGATTATAATCACACACATGAGAAACGCCAGAAAATATCATTTTCATTTTTATCATTTAAACTTATAATTTGACCAGATAATTTATTTACAACATTTTGAGTATGTCCAAATACTTTTTCACAAATCTGAATTATTTCCAATTATAGAAGTATTTTACATATTATTTTTTTAAATAACTAAAAATAATATGAAAAATACTCCTATAATTTGAGATTATACAGATTTGTGAACAAGTATTTGGACACACTAAAAATGTTGTAAACATTTATTTGTAAATTAATTATAAAGTCAGATACTTTTAGTGCGGTAAAAGCCAAAACATGTGCATTTCACGATACCCAATATAATATTTTATGCAAAAGCAACAGAACTATACGTCTTACTGTTGAAAGTGCATTTGTGCATAATATTGTGTGACATGGCGCTCGCGACTGAAATTCGCTGAAACAGCTTTGTAGGGTGACTTTATTTACAAACACTGTAAGGGAAATAAACGGAGCACTTACTGATACACCTCCGAGAAAGAAAACAAAAAGTTTGAATATCTCCGTATATTTTGTCTTTTTAAAATTCTTCAAGAAATGGAATGATTTATCTACAACATTTTGAGTGTGTCCAAATACTTGTTCACAAAATCTGGATTATCTCCAATTACAGGAGTTATTTTCATATTATTTTTTGACATCTCATCAAAGATGAAGAATATGGAAGTCTGGGCATTTACGGGGCTTACGACCGTCATAGACTGGTTAAAGTGATCACTTTACACACGTGTAAAAAAAAAAAAAAATATGAATGATTTATCTATATTTGGATAAACAGTTTTTTTTGTATCACGATGTATAACGATGTATGATGTATAACGATGTATGATAGATGTGCGAATAGTGAAATAAGGAAGAAATGCAAAGCTGAGATAAGCATTATCGATAAAATTAAGAAAGGTGTGTTGAGATGGTTTGGACATGTAGATCGAATGAGTGAGGAAAGAACGGTAAAACAAATTTATGAGACGAATGTTTTGAAAAAAGAAGCAGAGGAAGACCGAGAAAAACATGGCACGATCAGGTATGCCAAATACTTGAAAGTGGTTAGGTTAGGAGTCGTAACAATCGGCGGGTGTGTATGAGGAGATGCATGAACGTGGAAGAGGCGAAGAATGTTTGCAAGGACAGAGTGGTGTGGCGCTCTATTCTCTCTGCCTACCCCTGCGGGGAAGCGGCGTGATGGTTAGTTAGTTAGTTAGTTAGTCAGTTTTTTTTAATATGCAATTACATACTTATATTAGTTTCATTTTTGGTATAAAATTATTTTTGTATCATAAAATTCACATTCTTTAATATAATTTGAAAATAATTCCTTCTCTCAAAAGTCTTATTACAAACATCTATAATAAAAAATTACAATGATAATATTTCAAATAACTAACCAAGTAAATATCATACTGCTGGTCCGCATGAGTAGGCAGAGAAAAAACAACATTTTTTCTTGAATATTTTTCGCTGATACTTTGTGGCACATTTTATGCACTTTATAAGATAAAAAAAAACTTTGTTTTTAAGCACTTTTGATTGGCACTTTTTTCCAACCGGTTTCGACCAGAACCTTGTCATCATCAGGGTTAAGTACATTTTTATTTGCATACAATCTTCGCCTCTTTTGCATTCATCAATCTTCTCATACATACCCACCGATTACTTCAACTCCAGATCTGTAATTTCTAGTATTTGAAAAACACGATCATGCCAAGTTTTCCTCAGTCTTTCTCTGCACCCTTTTTCCAAAATTTTTTTTACAGTTTTTTCTTCACTCATTCAGTTCACATGTTTGAACCATCTCGTAATTTTATCGATAGTGCCTAAAACATTTTTGATACCTTTTTAACTGATAACAAGGGACGCTGGCAAATTAGCTTTGAAAAGCATGTGCTAGTAAAGATAGGGCACTCCGAGTGTCCATTTCATTTTTTATCCTCTTTTTCATACTTTTCCCGTTTTTTACATTTTTTAAAGTAATGTCCCCTATTCTGGAATCCCTTCATTTACCTCGTTGAATCCTTTAAAATAATACACTCCACTCCTCGATCCAAGGCTGATTATGTCATCTTTGTAGAATTGGTAATCAAATTAATCGGTGTTTAATGCACCATTTTGTCCCGAAAGAGGTCCAAAAGAATACCTGAAAACAAATAAATGGGAATCGAACCCGTGAAGCCAGTTTCGTTTGTCAAACATCTACTCAACTACACCACGGTACCATCTTATATAATACATACAAACTTTTGTCATATCCATCGATAGTTTGGTATTGGTCATTGAATTATTAGTCAAATTATTTGCAGACAGACTTATTCTATTTATTATGGACAGGCGCCGTAGCGTGGTTGGATAGACGCTCGACTGTAAAACTAGCCTCGTGGGTTCGATTCCCGCCAATTGCAAAATAAATTCAAGAAAGATTTATTTTTAATTGGTCTGGGCGTTTGTGATGTGTTTTTCACATTTACCTTCCCTATTCTTATTATCCTACCTGCACACAAGCCTTTAATAGAGGCTTAGCGGGTTATTCCTTAAAAAAAATAATGTGACATCGCAAAGGATCACTGAGCTTTGAACATAATTAACATGTTTTGTGGCGAATGTAAGACTGTGAGACCGAACGCCGAAGGTCAAGGTTTAAGCTGGGGTAATATATCCAAACGTCCCATGCATTTTAATATCTCTTCATTAAAATCTCTCGTTCGGTCATGAATAAGCGCATCTCACAGAAAATTACTCGTTATTACCATAAACAAAACGAACCCTGATATTCAGGTTCCATGATGCACGATCGCATCACTTAACCCTTTGCGGATACCTCGAGAATATCTCTTCCGTTTTAAAATTAGACAAAACTCTCCTTGTGAATGTGATGAGACGTCATCACGAGATGTGCCTCATTTAGTGTGGGTATGTTCAATTTTTGAAAAATAAAGATTTGAATTGGAAACAGAATGTGAAAAAGAAGGTATGCAGTTGGCAAAAATGGATGAGGCATAAAGATCAATCAAATTTATTGGTGTTTTATTTAGAAAACATGACAAGACGAAAATGAAAAATAAATATAAAGATATCTTTATTGATATAAGTATAAGATATTAAATCCATTTTGTCTATTGTAATGTTGGATCTATTGCACTGTTTTTAGGGATCAATATTGTTCATTTTTTAATAACTATACACATTACAGCAGTTTTAAGTTGCCTAGAGTAGGTGATGTACATCGTATACAGAAGATAGAAAACTGATAATTTCTGGGCTTACGACTTGGCATTTGGCTGGCTTAAGAGATCATTTTATAGACTTGTGTAATGTTCTCCATTCTCTTCATTATTGAACATCCATATTGCATTAATTTTTCAAAGATGTATGTATGCAATGTTGTTGGATTATTTTCAACTGGTTGTAGTTATTTGATAGATTTCGAATGTATGGCTGGCGGTAGCGCCTTGAGTTGAGAATTTTTGAAGCATATAGCTTCCTCCTTTTTTATATTTTCACCTATCGGTAAGAGCATCTGTAGTTTTCTAAACTAGTCGTGTTAAATCAATAAACTCACATAAGTTTTATTTTTACGTCGCTTCACCATTTTTTCTCTTCCTTCTTATATTTTCAACTCTGTTTTTTGACCGTGTTTTTCATATAATTGTTTTTATTATTCGCTTTTATTTTCATCCTCGAATTCTCTGATTTTGCGAGTGCTTTTTCATCTGACTGCTGCATTTTCTCCGTCATCTTCTTATTTTCCTAACTTTTTTCATTAACAACTTATTCGCTTTCATTTGTCGTATTTTAATCTCCGATATTAAGCATTTAGCCCCATTTACCGAAGCAGCTATCAATCTCAACTATTAAAAGCCCCGAAGTAAAATTCAAATCTCAACTAAAGTTTAATTTTAATCTGTCACTCAGCGAACTAGTATTACAGCCAGCGCCACAACTCCAGGCGAGCTTACGCGCAAAAAATGGCAAGTTCACGAATCACGCCCTGGCAATATAAATCACAAGAGCTAGAGAGAGAGAGCCGGCGGCCATTTCGGTCACGTGAGGTCAGCCTGCACTGTCAAGGTCATCGAATAAAACGCATCGTGGGTAGAGCGCTCAAGATGCATTGTGAACTATGCTGTTATTGTTGAGTTTCACGTTACTACAGGGGAGTTAGGATAATATAATCGATACTTAGGAGAGATACAGCCTGCATAGGAAGTAACACATTCAATAATAATTTTGTAAATAAATGAACTCTTTCTAGATTATCTAATAAACGCGGTTCTTTTTTCAATATGCGTGTAAAACATTTATGTACCGATGTAAATTGCAAAACATTTTTTTTAAATAACTCTATAATCCTACGTAATTGGGTGTTATTTCATGTTTTAATTTGATTTTGATTCTATAAATATTCTGCTTTTTAAGTGGTAACTAAAAGCATTTAAATTATTCATTTCCATATAAGGGTCATTACTTAAAATAAAACAAGTTACTTTTCTTTTAACAAAATAATAATTTAATAAGAATAATAATTTTTATGTAATGTTAGTATATAACACTCACAGATGAGTGGTTATATACTAGTACAGTATCTACTCAATGAATTAGGGCCACCCATTATTTTTTTGAATACTCTGAAATCTTTTGGATTATTACATTTATTTTACATAAATACTTTAAGTTTTTTATTGACATCTAATATCATGTATATTACCTTCAATAATATGTAAAATATACCTGGATTATTTAAGCGTTTACAAAATTTTAAACCCTTTTTCTGAGAAAGGTCCCTAATTAGCACAGGTAGACAGATAGTTGAAAGTTCAAAAAAAAGCCCTATCTCATTTATTAGTGAAGTTTCTTGAGTTCTGATTGTTGTTTTGTTCAGAGAGGTTATATAGTTATCGTGTCTTGTGAAAAAAACTTAATTTTTAATTTTAGTTCATAAAGTATAATTTTTTTTTGTAAACACAAGTGTTTTTTTTGAAAAGGACAAAATGGGAAAAAGTAAAGACATTTCTGAGGAAAAAAAGTCTAGTGTTATAGTGCTACTGAAATTAGGAATACTATCTAATAGAGAAATTTCAAAAAAAGAAAACGTTTCTCGTCAAACAGTGGACAAAATTTCAAAATCAATAAAAAATCAGTCACCCGCCACCAGCAATCAGCGAAAGAACTGTCGTAAGATTAGAAAAACAACACCGAGGACTGATCAAAAAATCGTTCAAAGTGCCTTAGAAAACCGAAGTGCATCAGCAAAAACATTAAAAATAAAATTGGAAGAAGAGGGTATAAATATATCGGTATCAACACTGAGGCGACGTCTTTACGAAGTAAATCTGAAATGCAGGCGCCCTGTAAAAGTACCAAAATTGACACCACGAATGAAAGCGGATCGATTAAAATGGGCCAGGCTACATCGAAATTACTCGGTAGATGATTGGAAAAAGGTATTTATTTAAATTGAATTTTCAACATATCATTTTAGTCAATAAACTTATATATTTGAATTAAACTTAAATTTTCATTATTTTTCAGGTCATCTTTAGTGATGAGTGCCGGTTAGAAGCCGTGACAGAGAGCCGTCGATTCGTCAGGAGAACACCAATGGAACGTTACAATGAGGCCTGTGTGGTTAAAGTTATCAAACACCCCCCTGCAACAATGATATGGTCATGTATTATTAACAATTTACCTGGGCCGTTGTTTTTCGTGGAAGGAACAATGAACCAAAATTCCTATAAGCAGGTCCTCGAACGAATTTTATTGCCCTTCTACCATACACTCGACCCAACAGAAGGTCCATACACCTTCATGCAGGATGGGGTACCTTGCCACCGGGCTAAATCAATAATAAAAATTTTGTCTAACAAAAATCTGCCTTTGCTCCCCTGGCCTGGAAATTCTCCGGACCTTAATCCTATAGAAAACGTATGGAGCATGTTAAAAAATAAGGTATACTCATTCCCAAATCCGACAGTAGACTGTCTAAAAAAAAAATTCAAAAAATTAGGTCAGAAGACGAAGAAATAAAAAACACGATAAAACAGTGCATTTTAAGTATGCCAAAAAGAATTGAGGCAGTTATTTCTGCCAAAGGTGGAAATAATAAATACTAACTATATTTATATGAAAATATATGCATAATTTAAGCGTAATAAAGTGTTCTTGTGTAAATAAAATTCAATGTTGTTTTATTCAAGGTTTTCTCTGAGTTATTCCTGTTTGAATTGAGAAATTGCGCGAAATTCTGCGTGGCCCTAATTCATTGAGTAGATACTGTATAACTAACATTTTTGAAAAAAAAATAAAATAAAGTTTAAATGACTACCCACAAAGAAAATACTTAAAAATAAAACAATTAAATATAAAAGGTGTTTTCAAAAGTTTGATTTGAAATACTTACCCCCTCAAATAATTTATATAAAATGTGAGGTTTGTGGTTTGTAATAATTTATTTCGTTTATTTTAATTACATATATAAAATTATAAACTAATTTTAAATATTTTTTTTCAAAATTATTATTTTATATACTGATCAGAATGAAAAAAAAATATGGGTACATTATTAGGAGCTATGGTTACATTATTGGAAGGATTCTTATTAGGAGCACATAAAATAATGAGATAGTGAGGAGTAAAGCAAAGTAGATCAGGATTTGAGTTTCGAATGCCGGACAAGGTGTCAAATGAAGGAGACGAGCTCGTGCGGCCAACTAGCATCACGACCATCACGACATGCATATTTCATCCTTCTCCTTAGCCCCTCACCTGCCCCGCGCTAGAGCGAGACAGCTCCAAGTATCACCTAACAATGATAAAATGATGACTAGGACCGTTTTTCATTAGTGATCGGCCTACCGATTATCCCTTTCTATTCTCCTGGTATCTACCGTTTAAAATTAGGATAATTTGTTCCGCTGTGCACGACCGTTAAATGGATTTAATATGATTTACACCTGTAAAAACTGACATTAGTTCCTTATCTCACGTTTTGTGAAATATTAAACGTTTCGTGCTAACTAAACACTTTTGAATAATGAGAAAAATAATTTTAGATGACATTAAAAAAGTGTCCGAGTTTTTTAAAATCGTGAAAAATAACGCGTTTGTATAAAAACAACACAAAAATACGTGATAAGGATTTTAATTTAAAATAATGATTTTTTAAACATCTTTGTATTTCTGTTAAAAAAAACATTTTTTTATACTCAATGGGTACCTCTCAATTAATATTTTTAAAAGTCAATATACGATAAATCGCAATGTATTTTTCTCTAAATCCTAGTAACATTTAACATGTTTTTTTTGCTTAAAACACGGTTTTTGAATAGAAAAATAAGTATTTCTTCAAAATTAAATATAGTATTGGAACGAAAATATTTGTTGAAAGGTGAGGAATTAAAAAAAAATGTAATAATATGTTTTCAATATTTGTACATTTAAAAAAAAATGCCTGGTACATTACATCTAAGAAAGATTTATATTATATAAGTATATTCATTAAAAATCCTTTTGAACATTCTTGAATCACTAGAATTCTAGTGATTCAATAACAACGCTTCAAATTTGGTTCATATAAATAGAACTTCTAAGAATTTGAGTAGTGTGGTTGTCAATAATGGGTAGAATTGGTGAATGTTACACGTGTGTAAAGTGATAACTTAAACCAGCCTATGACGGTCGTCTGCCCCGTAAATGCCCAGACTTCCACATTCTTCTTCATCTTTGATGAGATGTTAAAAATTAACATATACTTACATTTGTACGCAAAAATAAGGAGCATTTTTATTTGATAAATATTTACGGTATTTGAGTTATGACCTATGTGAGTCATGATAAAAATAATAATTGATTGAATATTTTTGTAATGAATTAGCTCTCTAATAGAGCGTATTCCTCGTGTATCTTTTACGAAGAATCCTGCATATAAGCCCGCAGATCTAAAATGCGTTAAAAGTGGGCACCTAATAGTCAGACGATGCAATCTCAACATGACGTGACACATTTCGAAAACACATGATTTCACCGCCGTAATGGAAAGTGAATAGATGAAAGAAAATATCGCTATTTTGAATCTGCAAGTCATCACGACACAATGAGATTGCAACATCCCTATTTCACGGGAGTAATCCAGATGACTTCGAGAGGATGCTAAAGTGAATGAATCGAATGAATGAATTTAATAACACGCATTCTGCGAATTGGGCAACAACTGTTTTTTAATGGACAAAGCTATCAATATAGGAAAACTTTAAACTAACTAATCATCACGTCGCTTCCTCGCAGCGGTAAGCAAAGAGAATAGAACGCCACACTGTGTTTGCAAACAATCTTCGCCTCTTCCAAAGTCATGCATCTCCTCATACAAACACCCCGATTATTCCGACTCCTGACTTGTAAGTATTTGAAATACTTGATCACGCCAAGTTTTCCTCGATCTTGCTTTCCTTCTATTTTCAACGATATTCAACTCATACATTTGTTTTACTGTTTTTTCCTTTCTTATTTGATTCATATGCCCAAAAAATCTCAACACACCTTACTTAATTTTATCGATAGTGCTTATCTCAGCCCAGCATTTTTCTTATTTCACCATTCGAAGATCTATCACACATCGTTTTACCTCACATTCGTCTTAGATATCGGATTTCAACTTCATTCAGGCTACTGTAATCCTTTTTTGAAACCTCCATGCTTTTATTCTATACATTATCTGTACATACGTTATCATAAATTAACTGTTTCTATAACTTCGAAATAACAGCAATTTTTATTTTCTTAATTTTTCTGAGATATTAAAAGTAAATTTAATTTTAATACATTATTCACCTAAAATTTAAATAAAATTACTTAAAATAATAGCCGTCTGCAATTTTTAATAACCCGTTGTCGGAATTTGTCTTGATCAGGTTTAACAGAAAGTGTTCAGTC
The DNA here is from genome assembly GCF_059751285.1 of Brachycentrus maculatus. Taxonomy (NCBI): domain Eukaryota; kingdom Metazoa; phylum Arthropoda; class Insecta; order Trichoptera; family Brachycentridae; genus Brachycentrus; species Brachycentrus maculatus. The sequence continues at coordinate 205,110 of NW_028281644.1, read as the reverse complement.
AATGAAATGTTTCGTAATACTAGAATAATAAAATTAAAAAAAAGCATAAATAAAAAGCACTTAAAACAGACTGAGAATAATGCTTTGACATTTAAAAAAACGTTAATATAACCTTTGTTTGCAGTGCAAAAAAATCTCGTAAAATCTCCTACTTTTTATGAATTCTCGGAAAAGCCCAAAATAAAATTAAGCTTAAGTTATTAAACTCGTAGTACATAGCATGTAATAAAATAGGTTTATCTTGAACAATTAATACACGTCGGAACGATAAATGACCAAACACCATATAAATAAAAATAATATTTAAATGATACAATTTCCGAATGCCAAAAGTGAAGAATTCGCCGATATATTTTTTTTCTATTTCATTTCGCCATCAATATTCAGCATTGATATATTAGATTCGCCCGAAACCGTTCGTCAAAAGTGACATTTATTCCATTCTTCGGCGCAGGATATAAGTGAGGCCGGCTATGTGTTATGGCCACAAGTATCCATCCCATAAATCTTCCTTGTATTTTATTTAGTATGAATAAATCAAGAAGGACTATGAAAACGGCGGTCTTTCGTTTCGCAGAATTTGGAGCCTCGGAGTTTCTCGCTAAGAAATGCCTACCTACATTTTTCATTAATCGCGATAAATACAAAAAATATTTTTTCAAAAATATTTTTTTGACTAATAATTTATGATAATAACATTGTTTAAAAATACGATTTTACAATTGTTGGGTAATATATTCAAAATTAAACATGGTTATTGGATTGAATTATACTTTTATTTACATAAGTATATAAGATAATATTTAACGCGCCATATTAAGACATTATCAAACAGCGCTTGATAATGTCTTCATAAGACATCTTAATAAAGCATTGTTTGATAATATTTTAAAAAGAGGAGACGTGTCACATATTACCACATATATATATTAATAAAAGTAGAATTTTACCAACTGGCTGTAGTTACAATAAATACGATTTTACAAGTTTCAAAAAAAAACTCCCAATGTTTTAAATATGTTCAAATTTTGGTTCACAATATCTGGATATCTCCAAAAAGTATAATTAAGTTATATATTTTACGTAAATCTAACTTAGTATTTTTATTCATTTTTATTCAGAACTGAAAAATAATTAAAATATTGTATGATTGGCTGTTCCACTAAAAAAATGTTAAAATGAAAGAATTTTCTATCTTTTCTTAATAATGATAAGTTATTTATATTCTGCAAAAATACACACCTCCAATAGAAATTTTAAAGCATTTTTTTATTATTTCTTCCATCAGACACTGGATTATTCATCGTACAGATAGAATGTAAATATTATAGGTGTCCTAAATTGAGATGAAAATCTTTTGCTTTTATACGAAAGAAGTTGAGAGTCTGAGCATTTCTGAGCTTACTAGTGGCATTTGGCTGGCTTAAGTGATCACTTATATATTTATGAAACGTTGACCATACAACCCATTATTGACCATCCATATCACATTCATTTTTTGAAGGTGCAATGTTATTGGTTTCCATCCATATGCTAGTTCTCATATGATAGATTTTGAATGTATAGCTGATGGTCGGCTTTCAGTTGAGTAATTTATAAATTTTACTCCAATTGAACATAGATGAGATTTATTCGGGATTAGTTCACTTTTTTTAGGAGGAAGAGTATGAAATAACATTTCAATTTTAATCCCTAGGATGGTCAGATTTCCATCTTCTTTCGCATAAAAATGATAAATCTTTATCTTACCTTGAGACTCTTGTAATTCAATTTTATTACTCACATGATAGATTTTCTTCAAATTGGCCTATAATTTATTAGATTTTTCTTTTTTCATAGTATTTTTTTTCGATACGACACTAAGATTTTTTAACATATTTCAAATCATTACACACGCAATATCTTTTGAATCTTTAATTGTTTCATGGGATAGAATTGTAAGAATTTCCGTTCGGTATGGCTTTGTATTATGCAAAATGAATGTCATGGCATGACCCGTATTTTTCACTTAAGGAATATGTTCGATTTTAGTGCTGTCTCTTAGTTCTTCGAATTATCGAATAAAGGCCTTAATTTTCCTGCTTGCGTCATATGACATCCTTAAAGGTAATAAAATTTGTTGATTAATATCTCCATTTATCAATAGATGTCTACCGAAGAAAATACCCATTTACGCTTTCAAAATATATTTTATTTTTACATTTTAATATGTCAACATAGAATATGGAGGTATTGGGTATTTATTTACTCCCATATTCTTGTTCATCTATGTTGAGAAATAAAAAAGTAAAAATAACTCGCAAATGGAAAAACCTTGATTTGTGGAGACGGATTTGAACAAAATGTTTTTATTATTATTATAAATATATTTGATTATTTTCTATACAACTTTTAAGATTTTTTTTTCAAAAGAATAACCCGCAAAGTATCTTCCACTGTTACAGTTCTGTGTGCAGGTAGGATAGTAAGGATAAGGAAGGAAAATGTGAATAAATACATCACAAACACCCAGACAAATTAAAAATAAATCTTCCTTGAATTTTTTTTGTAATTGGCGGTAATCGAACCCTTGACGCCAGTTTTGCAGTCGAGCATCTTACTCAACTACGCCATGGTGCCTGTTCATCACATTAATTTATATAAAAATGGTTTTTCGGAATGTTAACTTTAAATCTGAAATACTAAAATTGTATCTTTTATCAACAAAATGTACAAATATCATTTTCTTTTATAAAAACTAAAACCTCAATTGGACGTATTTACTGGGCACGAAAAAATATAAAAACACCCAGATTTTTATGTCTACCGGTTTCGAGACGTACCCGTCTCTTCGTCAGGACAATCACTACCACAGCATGCAAACAATACTACCCTTCACTACCATAGCACTATTTACACACTTATTGTTTACATGCTGTGGTAGTGATTGTTTTAACGAAGAAACGGGTACGTCTCGAAACCGGTAGACATAAAAATCTCGGGGAGTGGTTATGTACTAATATTATTAACATTTTTGTAAAAATATAAATAAGTAAAAATGACTTACCACAAAGTAAATGCTTGAAATATTAATGATATCGAGTATAAAAAAACCTTTTAACTTTGTTTTTTAGTGAAAAATATACGGACGGAATACTCTATCGAGATTAAATTTTCATAGATTTCGATGGCGAACCTTGAACTCACCGCTGTGTTTAATTTTCAACCACTGGAGAGATATATTAGTGTTTTATTTTTTATTTGTATTTGGCTGCCACTTTTTCAGGAGCTAGGCATAAAATTATTGAACACATTTCTCTCGGGGAAAAGTTTTATAAATTATTTTTTTCCTGACCTGAATATTTGGCATTTTGGATATACGATTGTTTGCCTCGCACCAACGCAACATTCAAATCCTAAAAAGGACAAAATAATGTACAAAATATAATTAAAACTTATTTTATAACACAAAAATACTGCTCTACCCAATAGTGCATAGGGCACTGCATCAAATTGATTCAATTTTAAAAACGTACTAAAAATTAACTAACCATGACCCCGCTCTCCCGAAAGGGTAAGAAGAGAGAATAGAACGCTACACTATTCGCCTTTGCAAACATTCTTCGCCACTTCCACATTCATGCATCTCCTGATATATAATGTCGATTATTCCTACGCCTGACCTAACCACGTTCAAGTATTTGAAATATATATCTTGCCATTTTTTTCTCAATTATCAATATTCTTTATCAATGTACTTATTTCTTTTCTGTACACAATGTTTACATAAATTATTAAAATATATAAATAATAAACAAATAATACTTTACTCTCTGGTTGTACTCTAGCTACTAATGTATTCCTTGCACATCGTTTCCACAACTTGACGCGTACAAGATTTTAATTAAAATTTAAGCTCTCGTTTTTTGTTGTTGTAACAATATTAAATATTATAAAACATGCAAGTAAGGCGGTCTGCAAAGTTCTTATTCATCCGGCTTCATTAATTCCCCACCTACCGCAGTGGCGCTGGTAATCAATTACTCCGCAAATCTTCCATGACAAGAATCTTCCACCTAGCGCGGTATAAAAAAGCTTTGCTTCGAACGTTTTGGTTGACCTGAGATATCCTCTTAGTTTTTAGAGTCCATTTTTTTACAATTTCGCAAACGTTCCTTCAACTGATGCAAGTAATGAGCATGTAAACTTGTTTGATTGATTTTGTTAACTGTATGTAAACATATTCGAAGGTTTTTTTTTTAAATCGTAATAGTATTTAGGTATCTAACTATGTTTATTATAGACGGAGCATCCATCATTTTTTGACATCTCAAAATAAATTAAGAATAATATGGTAGTCTGTGTATTTACAGTGCTTATGACCTACCATATGTTTATTTACTTATTTTTTTAGAATTCCAACATAATATTTACAAAAAAAATCCAATTACAGGTTCTCACTTAAAAGTAAACTGAAAAAAACTGTTATGTTCATTCGTCATATGCTAGTTATAAGAGATCACTTTACACACGTGTTATATTCACCATTCTACCCATGATTGACAACCACACATTACATATACACACATTCATCTAAAGTTGAGACACCTATACTTAATATTGATATTTCATACCAAGGGTGAATAATCCAGTGTTTGATAATATTTCAAAAAATATATAAATTTGTGAAAGGTCAAATATTCCAATGAAAGTAGCAACATCAGTCATGTATGAATATGGAAGAGGCGAAGATTGTGTGCAAAGACAGATTGGTGTGGCGTTCTATTCTCTCTGCCTACCCCTGAAGCGGGGTGGTGGTTAATTTTTTTTGTGCTTTCATCATTTGAAAGTTAAAAATTAACATAAAAAAGGAAATATACATCTCAGTACTGCTATAGGTACGTGTGAAGTTTACGCTACAGGGTTAGCGTAGGGTAATGGGCGCTATGTGGAGATAGTACAGGGGCGGCGCGACCCCTTTTACCTCCCAAATGCGCCCTTAATGACGCTTCTCGGACGGACGAAGATGGATGAGCCGCGATAGGCATCGATCCCATGTGCTGCGGGACCTCCGCTTACCAAGGGGCTGTGCACTAACTTACAAGTTTTCCAAATCCATTTGGAAATTTGTACTTGCACTAGAATCATGGGTTAAACTCATTAAAACTCCTAAAGAAAGATTTAAAGAAAAAAACTTTTTTTAAATTTTCGTTCTCTCTTAAAAAAGTAAGTTTTTTTTCAAATTATTCAGTAGGTACCGTAGAACAGGGCTACTTGAACATTGATGTGTTACTTGAGCCCAGTATAAAAAATATACATATATATCTGTATTTGGTCTACAATAATGAACTTATCGTGACAATATGTGTCACCTGTCAGGGAAACAATGAATCATGTCGATACGTTCATTATTGTAGACCATACAGATCTAAATATTTTTTTACTGGGCTCAAGTAACACATCAAAGTTTAAGTAGCCCCGTTCTACGGTACCACAAAATATAACGTTTTATGTAAAGGGTGGTATTGTTTGCATCCTGTAATAGTGATTGTCCTGACGAAGAGACGGGTACGTCTCGAAACCGGTAGATATAAAAATCTCGGTGAGTGGTTATTTACTGATATTATTAATATTTTTGTAAAAAAATAAAAAATAAATAAGTTTTATGTGTCGTTTATGTAAAAAAAATGTATTCACAAAAACATATTTATATGCGTAAATAAGACAGAGATTCTTAAGTAAATTTGTGGCCAATTTATTGTGACATTATTGAATAAAAATTGTGATTAATTTATCACATTGGGTGCGACGTATGCGCCAGGCGCGTACGTTTAACGTGTCCTAAGGTATAATTTTGGTGGTGGATTTAGAAACTTGAATTTATTTTGATTGGCAATGACAGGGATATTGAACGTTTTTAAATATAAATTCACAGTAAAATTGGAATACGATTTTGTTTCACATTTTAAATAAATTTCGCAACTTAGTTTAAAAAATTGCTTTGCAAGAGAAGGTCTGTCAAGAAGCATAGATGTTTCTGTTTCAGATCTAGGAATGCAGTGGGACAGCTTTCAAAATGTCCTTAGGTGCGGAATATACGCTAGGCGCGTATGGCTTATAACGAGTCAAATGTCTTAAAAAAATATTTCGTAATTGAACGTTTACCCTAACAGTCTCAATACAATATTTTATATCAGTGTGTAATTAATAAAAAAACACAAAAAAAATGAATATCAAGAATGAAAGTATAATTTTCTCATTAATTCCAATAAATAAATAATTAAAATTAAGGCGTACCTATTTTTAATCATTTTATCTGGTAATTCCAATTATAAATGATATTTGAGTACTGTAAGTAATCTATAAGTTTTTGTATTAGAATTTTAATAAAAAGTTTATTTCTCTGATTATTTCCTTGGGTGGATGATAGAACATTCTGTATTTTAACTGATATTCGTGTTAAATGGTGTGTCACTGAATACGCTTCAAACTAGATTCTTTTCTATTAGCGTTTTTTAAATGGTTACAGATGTATTACGTACATATATATGTAAAAACGTGTGTTTTCAAATAATAAAAATATTAAATGGAACATAAATTTAACTGTCAATTTTATTTTTAAATATTTACAAGAGTTTATCAAAAAAAATATTGATTTTTTACCAATATTTTTTTTTGAAAAAGATGGTTCGCATAATAATATATGAACAAAATTATTTCAGTACCATGACCAATATGAATAATAAGTATTAATTACAATAAAATTATACAAATTTACGTTTATTGTTCTGCTACACTAAATACAATATAATTTATGTAAAACACGACTCCGAGTCATTTTTCATCTCAGATAATATACGTCATACGTTCTTCCTCTCTCTAGTTTCATTATTTCGTATTGTAATTTGAAACTGAAGTTTAGTAACAAAATTTATTGTTTGTTTTATTTAATGCACAAGTATTATTTTCAAAACACATAAAACATCTTCAAGTTTTATAGCTTATTTTTTTGTTGTTATATGTTTATCGATTTTCTATATAATAATATTGTTCTTTTGTAAAAATCTCAATTCATTTTTAGAAAATTCTATTTAAAAAAAAAGAAATCGTTATTACTGTTTTAGATCACCTAAATAAAATTTAAACTTTAAACCGTTTTAAAATATGTGTTTTTTTTGGTTTTTTGTATTAATATTTTTAACATTTTTAAGAGTGATGATTTTTAATATGGGTAATAAAATATTTGTAAGATTATCAAATTACAAAATTTAAACACCTGGATATGGACAATATGCGATATATGGACAATATGTGATATAACGTTCATTATACCTACATATTTTTTATCCCATCCTTATCTCATGTCTCTTCCTTTATATAGACCTGTCTTATGCATAGTTATGAAGAACTATAATTGGAACTCATGATTTTATTTTTTGTATTCTGTGTGTATCATATATTGTAACTGTTGTTCTTCCTTCCAATAAAATAAAAAATAAATAAAAAAAATATTTATTACTAAGATACATACATCTATCGTTCACAACATTACATCGTACTTATATTAAATTTATAACCAGTCCCTAGCATTGACGGAAAAAAATATAAAATTTCACCGCCAAGGAAGTACTAGTTAGCATATTACCAGGTTACAAAACTCGGTAATGGCTAAGGTATTAAGAATAAAAGAAACAGTAGTCTCTTCTTATCTCTTCCACAACGAAAATCGTGACTAATTGACCAGATGCACACGGTGTCACAAAAGCTACAATTCAAAAATTAATTATATTTTTGGTAAGACATAATGATTCTATTTTAAAAAAAAACACTTGTTTTTTACATGCGTATTATATTGTAACGACTAGTTTCGGAATTAAAAGATGTTTCCATCTACGAGTTTATATACAAACTTTATAAATTGTTTACATATAAACTGAATAGTTTATATGTAAGCAATTCATGTGGTAAACAAGTGCTCAATTTATAATTTATATGTAAGCAGGTAAATGTAAATACCTGGACTTCAATACTCTTAATTGAAATGTCAATTATGTTGTCATATTATTCAATATATTATTTGTAACTATGACAAGTTTAAAAAAAATAATGATTAGGTCATCTTTCCATCGATTTTCATTGAGGAGGTATGTAAATTATATAAATAAAAAGGTATGAAATTGTTAATCCATTACAAAAAAAAATAATCTTAAAATTAATACCAATTATTTAAAACATTAAAAACTAATATTAAACTCTTCTTTTGAAATTAAAAATAATGTAATTAATAAACACAAAAAAAATATTGAATATTTTTTGCTGAAACTTTGTGACACCTTTTATAAACATAATAAATTTAACTCAAACTTTGTCCTTAACAACTTCTATTTTTGGTACTTTTTTTTCACCCGGTTTCAACATATTCATCTCCGAAGATGACAACGTGGTCATCGAAACCGGTTGGAAAAAAGTTGTTAAAAAAAATATATTTTATAAAATTAAATTTAAAAATTATTTTATTTGCACGAATGGCCACTATTTATGCATCACCGTATACACATATACACTCATATATTAGGATTTATTTTATTTATATACACATGTACTTGTTTAATGCTACTTTCTTCTCTTTAGTGAAGATAGCCCAGGATTTAATAGCTTAGTTCAACTTGCATCGGTTGACCAGATTATAACAAAATCGAGGGACATTAATATATCTGGGTTCTTATCAAATACCTATTTTAGAATTAAGGGCCGATAATTCATTCGAGAATGGTCTAATCCTTTCGTAATTATGAAAAACTCTATGAGTAATCCCATACCGTTTTATCGCTCCTGTCAAACGGGTTGAACGCGACTTATACAGTGAAATTTTGTTTGATACCATCGCTAAGTAGGGTCGATTGCCCAATCCTTTAATTATTATACATCAATGGGCGTAAAAACTCGGCTTTTATCAACTATGATCCATACTTTAAATATTTCTACAGAAATTGAGTAACAAATGATTGAGCTGAAAATGTTTTTGTAAAAGCCTCAATTTTACCAAAATTTAATTTGGAACATTTTTCTTGAATTCAGAATTCAATGGATAATTCTATGTAAAACTTTCAAACAAACTAAACATCATGGCGCTTCGCTGGAAAGGTAGGCAGAGAAATTAGAGTAATGTCATTACGGACAATTTTCGCCTCTTTTACACATTATATATAAAGAAGCATTGTGAACTTTGTGGTATGGTAATACAACACTCTCCTTATTATTCATCGTTGACTTTATGTAATACCACTTAAAAATACTACTTCATGACAAGTGTCATGAAGTAGTGCTTTCTATGTAGCATTACACAAAGTTGACGATGAATTATGTTATATTACCATACCATTTTTAAGCGGTATTACACAAAGTGAAGGTTGAATGATAAAGATAATGTTTGATAATATTTATTGAGATATTAATTTTTGAGAAGCAATGTATTCTTCTTACATATCATAAACAGAGAAGGGTTAATTTTGTATAATAACCAAATTTATTTTTAGTTAAGAGTACTTAAATAATTATCGCTGCATTAGCAACGAATAATAAATGCAAAAATCCACACAAACGTTTCTTACCTCCTTTAAAATAAAGTATATAAAAATAAATATGATAAAATAGAGTTTTGCCTTGACACTACTCCTATCTGTATGCTGTGCTGGTCGGGGTGAAGAAGGCGTCTGTGTACGAGCCACCAACCTTGGAATTCGGATCTAACTAACTGAACTCACTAACAACTAATCCCTTTCACAGCCTACACTGGGGCACTTCTAGAAACTTGATGATAGTTTTCCAAATTTGTATTAATTTAGATTGGCAGTGACAGGAATATTGAAAGGTATAAAAATGGTAAATTCGTAGTAAAATCGGAATACAGTTTTTTTGACATTTTCTTATAATTTTTGCTACTAAAAATATTGCTTTACAAGAGTGGTCTGCCAGGAGACAAAAACTAGAACTTTTGTATCAGATGCGTGTATGTGGTCATTTTCGATGTGGTGTTTATAGTTAGTAGTACCTAATAAGACTTTTTTAAATGCCTTTCATTGCCAAATAAAAAATAATAATTTGATGGCTAGCACATAATATGGAAAAATTGTGGGAATCATTAGTCCTATGGAGGCAGGCATATAGATAGGTCATAAAAGCAGGTAATGAGTTTTATCTCTGCACCGACGAAACGTTCTCTTCCTTAGCACCATTGCTGATCAATTAGCCGTAAAATGCTAATTTGTAACGGATAAGATCGCTCGCCTCCGCGTGAGTGTAGCAAATGAAGAACAGAGGAGGAACAGGGAAACAAAAGGGAAGAGGAGTCGTGTCATCAACAAGTAGAGGAAGTCACGACTGATCACAGAAATAGAAATTGAATACCACGAACTCGTTTGTGCTAGTCACATGCTCGTGTATATGGCTATTTATCAAATAATTTACCTACATGGCTCATATATATCTAAAATACATTTTAATGAATTACTCAATGTCTTACCTGCAGGAAATATAACGTTAATTATGAAATATTTTACAATTAAGTCATTTATAAAAATGCTTTTGTTTTTTTTTTCAATTTGCGAAAATCCAGTTTTGCCATCTGAAACTGTGTAAGTCGTAATACAAAAAGTCTCTATAATATATACAAATTCTCAACTGATGACACCACCCACAGCCAAAATTCTACATTCTAAAATTCAAAAGCAATCCAAAAACTGTGCACATTATGGGAACAATGGTGAATATTACATAAGTGTGAGTGATCACTAATGCCAGCCAAATACCAGGTCATAAATCCTGGTATCCTCAGACTTCCGTCAAATAAAAATGATAGATGCTTTGTCTCAGATAAGATGCCTTTAATAAAATATTAATATATCGTCCGTAAGGCGAATAATCCAGTAACTGATAGTAATAAAATATTAACAAATTATTAACAATAGAAAAAAAAACGTAACAAAGAATGTAGGTATTAGACATGCGTAAGACCAAACATGAGGTATGCGGTGGAGACAAGAGCCGACACAATCAGAGCCAAAAACCCCTTCAAAATATGGGAAATGAACGTCTTAAAGGGCTATCACAGAAAAGACGCTCAGAGACAGGATTTGAATGAGCATATAAGGAGGACTAGCTAGACCAAATATATCGTACGATAGAGTAAAAAAAGAATAAGATTTTGGAGAGACCATGTCAACAGGATAGATGAATCAAGGATCCCATACATTGCGGCTAGCGAGATACCACCTAGTCACCGACTTCTCGGAAGACCACCAAAAAGATGGAAGATAAGCTGGGCGTCAATATCACAAGATAAGTCACTTTCTTGATATAAACTGATTTTCAGATCTAATGTAAGAAAAAGAAGGAGAACAAAGAACGATATAGAATTTACCCAATGGTTTCACGCCTTGAAAACAAACTTCTTGATATTCTGTACTCCTATATTATGTTCACACATTCACTTTAGAAATTCAAGTATAATTTAATGTATTCAGCGTGTTCACTCGAACAATATCAGAGTCGAAAAAGTATCAGAGTGTTCGAAGAAAATAAAAAACAAGAAAGGGCATAAAATTATGAACGCTAAGTGCCCTTTGAGAAAAAAGGGATCTCTTGTCATCTGCTTAATATCTTTAGCAGACTTATCGTGAACAAGAGTTACTTATTATTTATGCATGTAAGTGTTAGGGTTGAGATTTTTTTATCTCTCTCAAAAAACAGATGCTTGTGATCTGAACTGTTGTAGCCCGGATTCAATGCGTAATTTATCATTTTGAGTGTGTCCAAATACTTGTTCACAAAATCTGGATTATCTCCAATTACAGGAGTTATTTTCATATTATTTTTTGACATTTCATCAAAGATGAAGAAGAATATGGAAGTCTGGGCATTTACGGGGCTTACGACCGTCATAGGCTGGTTTGAGTGATCACTTTACACACGTGTAACATTCACCAATTCTACCCATTATTGACAACCACACTACTCAAATTCTTCGAAGTTCTATATATATGAACCAATTTAGAAACTTTGTTCTTGAATCACTAGAACTTCACTAGAGACATCTATTGGTGAGATGTAAAGAAGCTTTTTTATTAAGCAGAAACTCTTATATTAGTATGTGAGATCCGAATGCCCAGACTTCCATATTCTTCTTCATCTTTGATGAAATGTCAAAAAATAATATGAAAATAACTCCTGTAATTGGAGATAATCCAGATTTTGTGAACAAGTATTTGGACACACTCAAAATGTTGTAAATAAATTATCTGGTCAAATTATAAGCTTAATAATAAAAATGAAAATGGTATTTTCTGGCGTTTCTCATGTGTGTGATTATAATCCGGGATTCGGATCTCACATACTAATATAAGAGTTTCTGCTTAATAAAAAAGCTTCTTTACATCTCACCAATAGATGTCTCTAGTGAAGTTCTAGTGATTCAAGAACAAAGTTTCTAAATTGGTTCATATATATAGAACTTCGAAGAATTTGAGTAGTGTGGTTGTCAATAATGGGTAGAATTGGTGAATGTTACACGTGTGTAAAGTGATCACTCAAACCAGCCTATGACGGTCGTAAGCCCCGTAAATGCCCAGACTTCCATATTCTTCTTCATCTTTGATGAAATGTCAAAAAATAATACGTAATTTATCAAATGCACATGCATTCTTTTAACATGTTCTTGTATTATATATGGTGATTATCAGAAACTCATTACTATATTTTTCAGTAATTATCCTCGTTTATTTGAATAGACATAGCTCTAACAAGAATTTTATGACATGTATGTTTAAGTATCAAACTAATTGAATAGTTTGTCAAAGTTGTCGCAAGATGGCTTGGCTTTATTTGAAGCACTCGTAGAGTGGATTAAAAGCAATAACGATATCGCGTCATGTCATTGAATACGTACGATGTACCTAACCGAAAAACGTGACCGGAACTTTGGCAGCGGACATTTAGGTGACGGACATTTGGCCGACAGAATATTTAGCCGACGGACATTTGACCGGTGAAAATTTGGCTGACGGACATTTTACCGAAAGACATTTGGCCGAACTGTAATTTTACTGACGGATTTGTCCAAACATGTTTTCAAATTTATTTTTATTTTTATTTTATTTTAAAAATGTGGATTTAATAAAAATATAAAACCACATTATCAATTTATAGTTAGTTTGTTTAGAACACCATGTCTTTTTTTGATCGTGAACTTTTGCTTCGCTTTGGGATTTGCGACAATTTTTCTTCTTCTTCTTCAAACCCTCATCTGCACCCGATGGTGCATAGGGCACTGCATCATATAAACGCAGTGTCATCTTGATCGTTAACACATGAAGGCAAGGTGATCACTCCTGCGCACCAGGTACCAGTCCAGGGTAATATTGAATAAATATTAGAGTGAAAAAAATTCAACATTCTCAAAAAGCTGTTTTAAGAAAAAGGTAAAAATATGTTTTATAATAGCACAACAACTCATTTTTGGCTACAATTGATCTAGTCCTAGTGAACGGATCGATATAATGATTCAGATCAACTGATGCGGTTCCACTAAATCACCAAATCCTACTCATCTCTGCCGCTTACCCGGGTATCACATATTTGAACGGGTATAATAGAGTTTTCAATTTGAAACAATTAAATGCAATTTACTGTATAAACAAACAAAATATACTTTCAAAAAGCAATTATGATTAGCAAACAAAATATATATATTGAAACGATTTATTAATCATCGACTGCCAACAATGAAGTTATTAAAAAATGAATAGTAGGAATTATTTGTAACACACGAGTTCGGATTTCCACCGATAAATTAACAAAAATGACATATTTCAAAAACCGATAATTCATTTAGTCCAACTGTATAACCAATCACATAATGCAAATGGGGACTTTTATTCACGGTTCAAAGACTCGATTTAAAAACAATAGGGATTTGCGTGATCCCCATTCAGAATAATCATATAAAATGAACCGGTTCATGAATTAATATTTTTAATGATTCAATAACAAAACTAATGAATAACGATCATTAGCCAATAGGTATTCATTTAATTATTCAATAGTGGTCATTATTGAAATTTTCAATTTTGAAACACATATTATAGAAAAAAGTATCTTTGAAAATCGCCTTTGTATTGGCATTAAGTGAATAGAGGCGTGTATATGGTAGGTATATGATTTTAATATCTAGCTATCGGTTTATGCAATTCAAAGAGATACTTAAGGGGATATTCGCAAGTACAAAATTTATTCCACCGGACAGGTAACATGTCTGTTCACTCTCGATTTTTTTAAAGAATGTATTTTGTATATTTTTTTTGTTTTTGAGAATATATATATATATATATATATATATATATATATATATATATATATATATATATATATATATATATATATATATATATATATATATATATATATATATATATATATATATATAATATATATATATATATATATATATATATATATATATATATATATATATATATGTATATATATATATATATGTATATATATATATATATATATATATATATATATATATATATATGTATATATATATATATATATATATATATATATAGATTTTTTAATTAAAGACATTTCAATAACTCTTCAATTTTCAAAACCATTTGATTATATCGAAGAAAACCTTATTTTTTCAATGTAAAATTGGTGTTTTAAGAAGAAAATTAATTACGTAAAATGTTACCTGGATTTAGAAAAAAATTCAGTTGCGAATACTGGGCCTAAAATATACAATAAATTCAAAATTAAAAAATAATATTACGAACAATTCAATAAAAAATTGAAACAATAATTAGTTAAATTAAATTAATGGATAACGAGAGAATGAATAAGAAAGTATAATAAATGTTATTTTTGACATCTTAAGATTGATGAGGAAGAATATGGATATCTTGGATTTACAGGACCTACGACCGTCATGGCCTTAGTTATGTGATCACTTTACATAAGCATAATAATGTTCACCAATTCTACCCACGATTGTCAAATTTAATGTTTAAAAAAACTCCTAAAATTGGAGGTAAATTAGATTTGTAAGCAAGTATTTTGATGTTAAATCGACTTGCTTCAAAAGAAGCTGCTTGCTTCGAAACCGACCTTGTTATTATAAAGTCATAAAAAGAAATCTCAATATTGAAGTTATTTTTAAAGTCTTATAATGAGATTATTTGAAAAAAGTATCAAAGCATTAGGTACTTACCGACATACATTTATTTAAATATTATTCTACGCGTTATCTGAACGAATTTACTTGTTTATAATATTGATACACAGAATGTAAGGTTATATTTTATCATCCAGAATTATGTTTTAATCTAAAATAGAAACAAACATGGTAATAACATTTCCATATACCCACTCAAAAGTGAGTAAACATCTCTGTGTTCTCCCTTGTAATTTGATAAAATCAAGCATTACGTAGCGATTACGAAAGCATAACACACTTAAGGTATCCTCTCAGAAAATTTTACAAACGGTCAAAATCCAAACAAGTTGTATTGAAAAAGTTATTTTGGCTTATATTCGTTCAACCCTTTTGGCCCGGGGGCTAATTAAATTGGCCGAACAGAACCCACGGAAAACATTCGCAGAACCTCTCCTCATCTAGCAGTCTGTCACTAACATCATTTTATTTGAACGACAGCTCAATAACAAAATTAAACTTTTTGGCAGTTTGATATTATATTAATTAAATAATTTATAATTTAAATTAATACGAAATGAACGAAATTATTTGTAAATAAGCATCCTTTCTTATTAATATGTTTACATGATAATTAAAATACATTTTATTTTATGGAGTTCAATTCTATTAATCACATATTAACCCTATAAGTAAGCCAAACAATATAATTTCGATGGAAACGAGTTTGGATTTTTGTCCGATACATACAGATGTATGAAATTGCCTGATTTTTATATTGAAATAAAATTTAGTTAATTAACGCATACAAAATACATCAATTTAATAAAGGTTGTTGATTTGTACCCAATTTTATTCATATTGTAGAAAGGGTAAACGAAAGAATAACGAAATTTTTATTGGGTACGTTGACAATTTATGGGATCTCCCTTTGGAGGATGATTTCGAATTGCTTGAAGTAAATGTGATCATTATAATTATTAGTGTATCACAAAAGCTCGCGGGTAGATTATCAGTAAAGTATAAAGTAAAGGTGGGGTGGCATCTTAAAGCCGAGTTCAGATTTATGCGGTGTTAATTTCTTTCCCCGTCTCGGGTCGTAAACTAATTTTATTTAGCACTTAGTGGCAAGAGACATTAGTATTACGCTTCGGTTGTTGACTTAAAAATTAGGTGCTAAGCCTAAAATAAAACCGGCAGCGGGGGAAATTGAAGTGAGAGCGAGGAGGACCAATAAGTATCGAATTGCGTTGAGAAATTTATGAAGTTAATAAAATTTCGTGAAATGGTGCGAAGTAATCCTGGATAAGTACAATGAGTTATACATTTATCTGGAACAAATAAAGGTTTAAAAGGGGAAGTAAATTTTGCATCATACCACTGATGTGATAATAAGAATGCATCTTTAAACAGAATCCATAATTATTCAAACAATTTTTTTCTGAAATCTAAGTTTTACTTAGTTTATAACATTTTTTCTTAAAATTTATTCTAACACGTGTTTTTTGACTTCAAATAATTCTAGCTGTACCTTTTTAACAAATTTTATAGAACTTTAAATATCACTTTTTTGTGTATTTTTTAAAAACTTATTTTCTTATCTTAACTTTTTTGGCGTTTCACTTAGATATATACAGAAAACTTTTTATTTATTTATTTTATTTTATTTGTTCGGGAATTGGGGTATGGTATAAAAAAAATTGTAGGAAAGAAAAAGAAAGGAGAGGAATTAATGAATTGGCCTAGATATAATTTTAATTCAATTTCTTCTAGAATGTAGGAAAATATTGTATTTTTTCTTTGTTATTGACTATTGTTTCTTTTAAAAATAAGTGAAGGTACTAAAAAGAAATATTTCAAATATAGACCTATTTATGTTTTTTTTGTATATCCAATATACGTTTAATAATATGTATGTACGTATTAAGGGAATGATATATTTTAAGCTTGTAATCCGAACAAAGTACCAGGTAACATGGAATGTATGTTTGATGATAGTATATTCACGTGTTGACAGAAACATAACATCAAATTGATTACGATCTTGTCGGAGTATACAAATATATATCACAACATTGATTTGAATAATTTGCTTTGGTAAATTATAAGGCAGAAAGCTTTTCATTTTGTCATTCAATATACAAGTAACATTTAAAATAAAAATCGACTCATGTATCATTCAGAAATTATCTAGATAAATTTGAAATCTGGATCATATTTTTACCTGAATTATTTTTTTGTGTAATCTGGATAAATTTGATATTTGGAAAATATTTTAACCGGATTTTTTTTTGTGTAATAGTATGTTCTATTTTTTTTACAGGAGCCATCTTCAGATTCCTGTGACACTGAACCAGTGTCATATAAAAAAGTTTGATTGAAGAAGGCTCATTTGACAGCGTGAAGGTAATATTGTTCAGTGTAATTAAAAAACATGTATTATATTTTTCACAGTAAACGTCAAAAATCGCATCCGTATTTTCGTATGCATTGTCGTATCGTATTTTCAAGATAAATAAAAAAACAGCAAACACAAAGAAAAAGGTTAAAGTCAGGGTATTTACAAGGCTCACGACCCGTTATAGGATGGTTGAAGTGATCATTATGTTACATATAATTTTATACGTGTAACATTCTCTATTCTGCCCACGATTGACAAGTACACTATTATTTTTTTAGATAATGCGGTAACGATGAAAACTGGTTTCTGTTTAAATAACAAATAATAATAATAATAATAAATATATATGTATATACATGTAGATATATATATATATATATATATATATATATATATATATATATATATATATATATATATATATATATATATATATATATATATATATATATATAAATATATATATATATAAATATATAAATTAATGTATACATATATTATTTTTATTATATTATTATATTAGCTCCTAACTAAGTTCCCATTACAAAATACTAACGAAATTTTTCAGTTATAACTTTCTTCACTGTCCATTTTATTAATATTAATCCATCCTTGTATTCTGCTTGCAACTTGAATCTTGAGATGAAACTTGTTAAGAAAAAAAATCTCATCTGGTTGCAGCGAGTTTGTAACACTACTTTTGAAATTAGTTTTTCCTTCGCATGCATAAAATATTAAATCAGAACATATTGTGAAGTTCCGTCCGAGAAGGAGGAAAACGGAGCGGCGAGATAAGGACAAGAGGATAAAGACTAGAATATTGCTCCGTCTAAAAATATATATTAAAAGACCACAGTACAAGTTATGTAATATGAGGGATTATTGAAAATCCATATTGCATTTGTTTTCAACGTTATATATATGTTTTTTGACATCTCATCAAAGATGAAGAAGAATAATAAGTCTGGGCATTTACGGGGCTGACGACCGATGTGTGTGATTATAATCCAGGATTCGGACCTCACATACTGATATAAGAGTTTCTGCTTAGTAAAAAGCTTCTTTACATCTCACCAATAGATGTCTCTAGTAAAGTTCTAGTGATTCAAGAACAAGGTTTCTAAATTGGTTCATATGTATTGAACTTCCGAGAATTTGAGTAGTGTGGTTGTCAATAATGGGTAGAATTGGTGAATGTTACACGTGTGTAAAGTGATCACTTAAACCAGCCTATGACGGTCGTCAGCCCCGTAAATGCCTAGACTTCCATATTCTTCTTCATCATTGATGAGATGTCAAAAAATAATATAATTATTACTAATACATACACATTATACTAGATAATAGTAGACATTTCTGTAAATACCGTAGTAGTCTTGAGGACGGCCTCTGCCTTAATTCGTAAGGCTCCATATACAAAATAATTTACAGCAAGTATATTTATCTCTTCTAAGGTCCCGGTAAAATCAGCAATTAATAACGCAAATCCTTGGTAATTTAGTCTCCAATTAGCGGGCGGGGGGATGGATCTTCGAAGGGATGAGGGTGCAAAAAATTACTTGGTGTGTTGTTTAATGGCATTCATATATCTCTGTGAAGAACAAGCATACATTAAGGAAATTTTCCACCCTTAAGGTGTGATTTAAGTGCTATGCAATGTAACTAATTGTTTTCATTTCACCGATACTTTGTCTTAGCTCGAAGAAGCTTCGCGCTCGCAGTGTACTTGTACAAAATAAATATGTATCCTATAAATATACACAAGTTTAAGGTAAGGGTGAAACTTAAAAAATACTTAGGTTATTTTTAAAAACTGAAAAAATATTCGATTTGGTAAGTTGAAAGATGAATAATAAAATGAATACGTATTGACAATTTTGTATGTGTTATCTTAAGTCGATTTAATTTTAGAATTTGTATGTTACATACGAGTATAGATACCTCAGAGGGTAAATGGTCTACATTATTACAAAACATCGGATTGATAAATATTTTTCACCTAAAAGTAGAAGTATTGACGCAATGTTGTCTTGATTATTACTTTAAATCTTTAAAATCTGAAAATATATAAACAGAGATGTATAAAAGAATGCAAAAAATATTAATGTAAAAGTAAAAAAGCAGATTCGAAAACAAGCTAGTGATTAAAAATGTTGTCTTTTACTTTAAAAAAAGTATGAAGTTAACATGTAAATTTGACGATAAATTAAAAATGTTTCCACCGTGGCATCATTAGCCTTAAAAATTAAAACAGCCGCACACAAAATAGAAATTTATTTCTAACAAACGACCATACTACTGAGTATAATCTAAATAATTACATTTTTAGTACCGACGGGGGCGTTGGGTATTTTTCACCTCCGAATCCGACAATCGTTTTCACCTTTGACAAAGGGTCAGAGTCCCTTAATTATTTAAAGATCTATGAGCCACTCACGGCGTAAGATGTACGGGACCCTTTATGGAGATTAAGGGGGGAGTCCTATATATTCTATGTGATAAACGCCGACCTATAAAGGGCCACGGGTTGGGCAAGTATGGGTGATTAATGCCGCGCCGCTAAATTGTTCAAGTATTTATATTAAAATTTGCCTATGGGGAGGAAATTCGGCGGGGGTGGCTGTTAGTATATAAAACCCTCGTTAATACGTAGATGCAAGTTTGTTCGGAGCGCAATACCCCGGTGACACGTTGACGAATTTACTGTTATTTTTTGTTATCCATGTGCGCTCATTTCAAATTTACATCCGTTTGAATATTTGGTAACTTATTTAGGTACCTACATTATGTGCGTTGATAAATCTGATAGAGGAAACAGCATGACCTCTGAATAATGTTCCATATGAGGTCAATCAGCCAAATCTGACAAATTGGAGTTTCAATACATATAATCATTATGTACATTTTATTTTATTGAATAAAGTTACAAGAGTTTTTTTTATGATTTAATTAATTTTTTAGACATTTTACCATTAAAATCCTAATATTAATAACGCTGTTCTCTCTAATAAAGAAAATAAGCTCTTGTGTACTGAAAAAATAAGTTTTTCTTCGAAATAAACAGAAAAGGGGAGTGAAATTACCTAAATCCATAGAAATTTGTTTACTCTACTAAAAAAAAAACAAATCCTTCACCGCTTTTTGAAAAACCCTTTTCATACTTTGAATGTGATAACGTTAAACAAATGAATAAGAAATATGCTCATTTAACATTTAAATAATGGAGCATTATGGTAATTTGGATAATATGTAGAACTCCGGCGCTTGTGGTTTGAACACCCGATTTTCTTATATCTACTTCTAAAATGTTTACTTGATGAGTATACGAAAATATTATTTCGGAGGAATGTTTGTTTTTGCTAATTGTGTGAAATGTTGCGAAAACTTTAACGAAACAATGTGTACGTAAATCTTAAAAGGTGATGATTTTTACTCTCCACATTCATCATATACTTATTTTTAAATATCTCTATATTATTGTTTGATGAAAAATAATTTGGATTAACGGCTATTTACAGAGTTCATATCCACTCATTTAGTAGTTTGAGTGATAACTCTATACAATGTATAAAATACACCATTCTAACCACATCAGTCGATTTTTTGGAAGTAGTATTATGCTTCAATTGAAAATATCTACTGTATGTTTCTTCGTCAGCGACATGTGTAGTTGAAATAAGTAGTTTTTTTTAATTAACAGAAATATTTATAAAATATACGAAAATTTCTTTAATGAATTATTTAACAAACAAGAAGACATCTGAATATACCATTTTCATATTTAATATTTTTTTTCACAGTAATCAATTTTCACAAGGTAAATATAAAAAAAAATATTTATTTTATCCAGTCATACATCGTGTAACAAACCGAAATCGTATTACATGTGCATTTCATATTCATATATATATATATATATATATGTATGTATATATGTATATATATATATATATATATATATATATATATATATATATATATATATATATATATATATATATATATATATATATATATATATATATATATATATATATATATATATATATATATATATATATATATATATATATATATATATATATATATATATATATATATATATATATATATATATATATATCTTTATGTGTGTGTGTGTGTATATATACATATAAATATTGTGTGTATATGAGTGGAGTTGTGAGTAACTACCATTACTCTATTGCCAGCCATACTCGTGATTTTATGCCAGTAAATGCGTCTTCTTCCTGTAATAAAAAAAAGTGGAGTTATAATAAAAATACCTAAATTGTTTTAAAGGTCCTTTTATATTGATAGAGAAAATGAGTTAAAATGCCTCCTCGTAGTGTACGTGGGCGATCCATGAATGAGGATTGAACTATGAATGAAGCAATTTAGTCCATTACAATGTGCCCGATATATCGACAGTAAAAAAAATGATGATGACGGTGCATTTATTGAAAATTTCACGTCCGTATGTAGGGACATTATCACGTTAATGACAGATCATTTCTGTTTTATTATAAGGACCTTCCTTTTGTGATATATAAAATTACATACGTGTTTTAAATTGAAGAGTATTAAAATGATAGCGATTTTAATGATCTGCAGCAACAAATTCCAATTCATGTAAATACTTGAACTTATAATAGCTTAACCTACGTAGGTAGATCTTTATTACTTTGCTTTTTTTTCAAACAACCATCTATTTTTACTTGATAGGTACACATTTACAACACATTATTAATTCTGTTATTATCATAAATGCCAGTCTAGATTGGATTTCATATGGATGTTTTTTTAGGGTACTTTAGTCGGAAACCAAATTTTATAGTTTTTATCGTTTTTTGTTGCTAAATGGGTATAAAAAAATATCGTTGCAGTTTTTTTAGTAACTGGAAGGAAAAAAAACTTATCGAAATAGAGAGAAAAAAAATTACGGTTAATTTTTTGTAATGTGTTAATAATAACCAATATTTTTATATTTTTAAATGTATTTGTAAATAAATAAATGGTTAAATTACTAAATATTTCACTTATTTGTTTTTATTTTATTTTATCAGTGATAGTTATCGTACACAAGAAATAATTATGTGTTATAATAGTGTAAATATTTTTTTGAGATGTAATTTTTATTTATTATTGCAATCGTTTGCTTTATTTGCTAAATAGTTTAATTAGGTTTTATAAATATTTTAAATCAATTGAAATACTGTCACAGTGATATCTTGTGTATTTAAAATACATACATTAATTTTCTAACGTTTTCTACATATAATAATAATAAATAATAAAACCCTTACCCGCACCCGAATGGTGCATAGGGCTTTGTGTCATATAAACGCAGTGTTATATTGATCGTTTTACACATGAAGGAAAGGTGATCAGCCCTCCGTTCAGGTACCAGTCCATGGTAATACTGAATAAATATTACAGTGAAAAAATCACTAATATTTATTTTACCCCCCTTGGGAATCGAACCCGGGACCTCCAGAACGGTAGCCAAGCGTGCTGACCATTATACTACGGAGGCGGACAAAACGTATAAAAAACTTATATCTGCATATAAAAAAACGTTTATTTCCACACAATAAAATGTTACATTGAAATTTTATCAAGAGATATAAAAATGTTTTCAATGTCCTATTTTTATTGTTATATCTTAATCGTCTCAGGCAATAAAGGTAAATTTAAATTGCATTCACGTGCCAACAGTAATAGTTATGATACAATATATAATTCGGTATTATGTCAGCCATTGTATTAGGGAAGGAATGCTGATTGGAAGGACGGAAGGGCTGATGTTACACTGTCACGAGTATAATAATATCCCCAAAGATTGAATCATCAAAGGATACACCTGGGATCTCCAGAATAATAATAATCATAGTATTGTCGTGTTTTTTGTATTGTAATATTTTTTTACCTACTGTTACAGCTATGGAATTATTTAAACAATACGTTTACCGTCATTTGTCACAGAAATATTTTAAGATAGAACCTTTTCATATTACTTATATATTGTTCTCATTTAATCATTGTATGCACTATCCGTTATTTTTTATATAGTTTTATTGTCATACAATTCAATGTAAAGTTTGTCCGATTTCATGGATATTTTTATTATATAATTAAATATGAAATATTTTATGGCGGGATATTCAATAACCCGCAACTTAATTTTCCTTAAACCTAGGAGATATTTAACGCAATTGAATTTTTTGATTAAAACACCATTTTTATTCAAAAAATTTTTTTTTTCTTCCAAATAAATAAATTTTGAAAAGTAAAATGTTATTAAAAGATAAAGAGCTAATTTTTTTCAATATACGTTAAAAAATTTAATTCCAATAAATTTTCTAAAAAAATGTGTGCAAATACACGTGTGGCTCTTTTAGCTAGTCGCGTATTGAATTGTTTTAGAATACCCCCTTAATAATTTGATTAAGAAGCTAGTTTTCTTCGGCAGAAATTAGATGGTTAGAAGGTGATTATGAAAATATACAGTAGTTATATATGTTCTATACATATGATTTAGATTTTTTTCAATATAAATCAAATCACGATGTATTGTCCTAACGATTTTTTTTGACCAGTAAAATAAAGTAATTACTCGAGTAATCGACAGATCAGGTCATAAAATCTGTGATGCTAGGTATTCTATCTTCCTTCGTTTAAAAATGATAGATACTACGTCTCAAGCTTAGACACTAATAATATATAGGTGTTTTTTTTAATACTTAAAATGTAATGTATTACACAAATTAATGACTACAGAGAGCGGAAAGAGATAAAAAGGAATTCAACGCGGCATAAACGTATGAGAAAAAATGTCACTAGTCTTTTTGGTGTAAAATCTTTAGTTGAGTTACAAATGACCGTTCCTCTGACGCTGGTGGTCGCGGGTACGCCCCTAGAATACCAAAGCTGACCTATCTAAACAAAGTGTCTATGGTAATTTTTCCCAAGCTTACCGCCATGTTTCGGAAATAGCCGATGAAGACTTCCCATTTGTAATGCATTTATATGCCATCTACACCACTGAGAAATACTGTCGGTATAATTTTTTTGTTTGTTTTTATTTTTTTATTATTTTTTATTTATATTATGGTGGTCGTAACATAAATTTAATTGAATTTATTTTTTTTTTAATTTAACTAATGATTCAAAAAATACAACTTTATAAATGGATCTGTGGAATGTATCATAAATGCAACAAAATTGAAATATTTTAAAATACTATAATACAATGTTTTGAGTGTGTCAAAATGTTCGCTGACAAATTCGAGATTTGCACTGCATTTTTATAAAACCTTCATTTATTTTTATTTTATAAGTAATATTGTCAATCATAAGTAGAATGGTGAATGTAACACGATGTATAAAGTGATCACTTAAACCAGTCAATGTCATGTCGTAAGCCCATCAAATGATTAGATTTAAATATTCTAATCTTCATCTATATTGACATATCAATTTTTTATTATTATAATACATAGATCAAGAGTTTCTGCCCAGTGTGCGAATCTGTTAATTGACAGCATTCATCTTTGTTTTGAAGTATATATTATATATACATACATCTATACATCCAATTTTCCGATCAAGATTTTCCGTAATAAGTAAAAACATATGTTTTTTTAGTTCAATTTACTTTGTAAATATCATGTATCATTAAAAATTACCAAATAACGGGTTTCGATGCCCTCAACATCATTTTCGAACACAGCTGTAAAGTGATTAATAATGATATGTTCAGCGCATCGAAACACAAATATATTATACAATGATTATAACAATGAGTGGTAGAAACCAAGTAAATAAAATTTTAAATACAAATATATAAGAACAAAATGACTACAGAATCAATCAACCATAGTAAAACAAACTATGTTTTAAATCACCTTTTCAACAAAGTTTTTTTTTCTACAGTTGATCAAATCATCTTTTATTTTTTAAATGTACATCGGCATATTATATCTTAAAACGATTTTTAAGTATGAAATTTTTTATCAGGGATAGAGAATCGAAAACATAATAACTGGTGCTTTTTTACTATTAAATAGGAGAAGGCGGTAGATTTTGTTTCATCCCACAGGAATTTAAATTTAAGCACTTATTTCCTTGTAATTTTACAGTTCAGTACAGGTGTTTATTTTAATTCCATTGTTTATTGCGTTTTTAGAGCCTGTACGTTTTAAGACTCCGAAAGTCGAAAATCGTGATTGGCACTTCGAATTCTGTCATTGTTCGCCTTGTCGTTTTACCGGGTTACTGTCCATACCTCAAACTTCAGAGAAAAATATTATATAAAATAATTTGAGTGACATATAACAGTTTAATGCTGGTAATGTTTGAAAGTTTTGATTTTCAAACGAGTTTTTCGACTCTCAACGCTTTTGGGACTTATTAGTTGACCGTTTCGTGTTATTTCTGTATAAAACTGTCAAAAAATCATTTCAACATAGCTTTGGATATCAATTTTTCGAAATAAGAGTATTAGACTTTTGTTTTTAGGAATCGATATGTACGTATATGATATAAAAACAATATCATAATATGATATAATATAAAATCATAATATGATATAATATAAAATCACTATTTATTACAATGTATTATGACACACGTTTCGATGTACCTACCGTAGAACGGGGCTACTTGAACTTTGATTGTGTTACTTGAGCTCAGTACAAAAAAATATTTAGATCGTGGTATCGATCGAATTATCGTGACAATAAGTGTCACCTATCAGGGAAACAATGAATCTTGTCGATACGTTCATTATTGTAGACCAAATACAGATATTTTTTTTTGGTACTAGGCTCAAGTAACACATCAAAGTTCAAGTAGCCCCGTTCTACGGTATTCAGTATCGGATTACTACTAATTATTTAAAAAAAAAAACAAAATGTCATGAGTTTCGATGTACTCAACATTATTATCAAACACAGTATTATAATGATTGATAATGATGCTGAATACATCGAAACGCGTGTCACAACGAATTTTAAGAAATAATTGTATATATCAAATACAATTCAAATAAAAAAAAAGCTTTTTCCCGGCAGTGCATGAAAATAAAGACATTTTTTGTCATAACGCTCGCATTTCATCTTAATAATAGTTTGGTGAAATATCTCGATAAAACAATATTTAAAATATTTAAGCAGTGTCTGGCTTACGGAACCTTTTACTAGTAGAGATTTCCGTTTCCGAGTTCTTCATTCATTGCTGCTATTCTTTTTACAAGTTTCATTTTCTTCTCCTTTACATTTCCCATCCAGCAGTTATGTTATTCAGTCTATACTCCTTAACTTACGTTATCTTTTATCAAATAACATACATTTTTATCCAATAATCTAGAACGCTAAATCTACGTTGGATTGATCGCCATATTTTCACATAATTAACGATCATTTTGAGTGTGTCCAAATACTTGTTCACAAAATCTGGATTATCTCCAATTACAGGAGTTATTTTCATATTATTTTTTGACATCTCATCAAAGATGAACAAGGTTTCTAAATTGGTTCATATATATAGAACTTCCAAGAATTTGAGTAGTGTGGTTGTCAATAATTGGTAGAATTGGTGAATGTTACACGTGTGTAAAGTGATCACTTAAACCAGCCTATGACGGTCGTAAGCCCCGTAAATGCCCAGACTTCCATATTCTTTTTCATCTTTGATGAGATGTCAAAAAATAATATTAACGATCATGTTAATACTCCGTCTGTCCTATGACTATCTTTGCGTCATTTGGTGATGTTAAGAGTCAGAATATAAGCAATTTTAAATTTAAATTTTTTACAATAAAACAACATAATTCCATTTTTAGTTTTATTATTTTCGTACAAAATTAAATTGAGGTACTCGCCTAAATAAATAAAATAAAACATTTTGATTGTATCTAAATACCTTCTCGTTCACAAATCTGGGTTTATCCATTTAGGAGTTAATTTACATTTTTGACATCTCAACATAGATGAAGGAGGATATGGAAGTCGGGGTATTTACAGGGCTTATGACCTGTCATAGGCAGGTTAAGTGATCACTTCAAATACGCGCGTTAACTTTTTTTTCTTTTTCCGTTTAACCAGACGCAGACAGAGAAACGCGTGGCCGGTACAGCTAGTTATAAAATAAATTTTACTCAGTGTTTTTTACATCTCAACATAGATGAAGACGAATATGTAAATCTGGGTATTGACAGGGTTTATGACCTGTCAAAATCTGATTTAAGTGTTTAAGCTTACACATAACAAACAAAAATACTGCAAGGGTACTTATATATAAAGCACGCAGGTCATAATGTTGATATGTTAAAAATTTACATCAATATTTATTTTGATTTTGACGATACTTCATTCTTGCAGTAGGATTTATTTATAACTATACAGAATAGAGACGTGTACGTATACAGTATATAGTGATACTTGGACACCCTTTTTTTTTATTCGAAGAAAAGGATCGTGGATCGTGAATCACAAGGTTTGAATACAAATTACAAACAAGGAAATAATATTTCAATTTAACATAACACGTACATTTACCCATTATATTATTTCCCATTATGCCCATATAAAAGGGATAAATCAATCGACACGCTGTAAAAATACGTTGAACGTGTTATGACAGCATTTTTACTCGAGATCGTCGTTTTATATGGATTTTTTTATGATTTCAATCCCTGTTTACAATTCCGCGGGTTTCTTTGTCGGTTTTGGAAATTTGTGTTTGTCACATGAGTTTATTAGTACTTACTATGGGCGTTGAAAACTTTCTATGATCATCGGAGAGATATTTGTATAAGGAAAATATTACTATGATTCATTATAATGAGCATGTTTTACGCAATGTTCAGACAATTACCATTGTTACAATGCTTAGATCCCGCTTTGACAACAGTCATGTCTTGCGGCGTGGTGTAATGTATAAATTTAATACAAGAGTCAGAAGATTGATGACTAATTTATGACAAAATTTAGTTTTAATAATAATTTTTAAGGTGTTTCAAGTTTGTGTAAAATATGTATCATTCTCCCCTTTTTCTATGAAAGAACATAAAAGTCTGAGCACCCCAAGGCTTATGACCAGGCATTTGGCTGTCTTAAGCGATTGCTGTATACACTTGTGTAACGTTCACCATTCTGCCCATTTTGCACATTTATTGTATATTACATCAATTTTTAAACCTGTATGAAATAATCTTAGATCCTTCCGCATAACAGTAAGGTATTTACTAAATTTGTGAAGTACGGCTGATAAAAAGTGAAGAATGATAGATGTTTCATATAAAATTGAGATAACTTTAAAATCGACATCTCATGATAGAATTAATAATATTAATATTGTTTAAAAATAATATTTAGTTACTTTAAGTGTTTACATTAAAAAAATTATTTTGAAATTCATATTTATTGCATAATTTATATGGCTCGTTTTCATAAAAATCACTTCAAGGGCGCTTAAAAAATTTGCAGTAATTTCAACATTTTAAACTACTATTACATATACTTTCATCACGCCGGGGTAGGCAGAGAGTATGGAATGCCACTCGCTCCTATTCCAAACTACATTCGTCTCATAAAACTGTTTTTCTTAACTCATTCAATTCACATGGTTCACACACCTTTCTTAACTTTTTCGATAATGCTTTTTGCATTATTTTCATATTCTATTAATATTTCACATTCTATTCGAATATATTGCATACATCATTTAGGCGCATATTCATTTAAGTGATCTCAATTATTTATTTTTTTGTTAAAAATATCCCGTTTATTAAAAACACAAAAATATGGCACCTTGATTTAAAAATATATCATATATAACATTTCGAATGTGTTCACTTGTATTTATAATTGTTCACATATTTAACAACCACACTACTCAAATTTATCTTGGAGTTCCAAAAATTTGAGTAGTGTCGTCAATCATGAGTACAATGAAGAATGTTGCACGCGTATAAATTGATCACTTAACTATGATAGGTTATCCCTGCTACCTGATGCCTAAACTTCCATATTCCTCTTCATCTATGTTGAGATGTCAAAAAAAAAAAGTTTAAAATATATGCATAATTACAAAATTATATTATTTTTCCACGAGGGTCAAGTTTTTCAATACGAATCAACCTCTTTTTGTATCCACCTTAAAGCTCAAAAATGTAGGTAGTCGATTCTGGTAGGTACCCCATTAAACGCGGAGAAGTCGTGAGATGCTTGTATTGAAATGATAAATGTGCGTCATTCCGTAGGGACGGAATGCTTCATCTGACGTTTATCTATGAAACTCTAAAAGATAAATATGTAAAGGGGCAGTTAAAATGTTCATAATGGACAGATAGTAATGTAGCGTTGTGAGAATACACCGGCTCTAATTATATACACTTAATAACGTTTATTTAACATATTGTTACGGATATGTGGTTTGATTCATAGTGTCGCACGATATAAAAATAAAAATGAAATTCTAGAATGTCGCTCAAAAGAACAAACGCAAGGTTTGTTTTGTTTGGTGTACCTACAGAAGGATACTATAAGTCGCACACTCCTTTCAACATCGTCATACATTAAAAAAACTACTTGATTATTCAGGAGATCCTTTATTAAAGTTTAAAAATATAATCAAATGTATTAAAAATAAATATTAAGCCACTCATTGAACTTTTTACTGTGTAACAGATCTTTGAAGGTAAAACATGAAAGTTTTTTCTCCATTTGAAAAATAGTTAGTATATTTAAAAAAATAATTAAATAACACATTTTCTTCTTAATGCAAAAACAACACTTTCTGCCCTGTAGCGGAAAAAAATTATGCTAAAAATATGCGGCTTTTGCTGGGATATAGTACATTTTCTAGGCATTCCGAAAACATACACAACTGAAAATTGACTGTACGATGTGTATGTATTTATAGAATGAAGGAAGTTTGGAGTGAGATTATATTAAGAATTACAACATTTTGAGTGTGTCCAAATACTTGTTCATAAATCTGGATAATCTCCAATTATAGGAGTTATTTTTCATATTTTGTTTCTAGTGAAATTCTAGTGATTCAAGTACAATTTTTCGAAATCGGAAATTAATTATTAATAATTCAAAATTACTCGTATATATATGGAACTTCCAAGAATTTGAAAATATGGTTGTCAACCATGGGTTGAAATGGTAAATGTTACACGTGTGTAAAGTGATCACATAAACTAACCTATGACGACCGTAAGGCCCGTA
Organism: Brachycentrus maculatus; assembly: GCF_059751285.1. NCBI lineage: Eukaryota > Metazoa > Arthropoda > Insecta > Trichoptera > Brachycentridae > Brachycentrus > Brachycentrus maculatus. The sequence goes on along the minus strand of NW_028281644.1, from coordinate 174,275 downwards.
AATTCCCAGTCTTCTATATTCTTCTTCATCTCTGTTGAGATGTCAAAACAAAACATTAAGAATTTGCGTATAGATTATAATTAAGCTGTTATGTAGTTAAAGTAAAAAATAATCTAAATAAAAAAAACTCTAAATCATCTTTGAAACAAAGTTTTATCAAAACGACGCTTTATAAAGCAAATTGGATGTACGAGACGTCTTCCGTCCGCACAAGACTGTATAAATTCTGGTCTCCTCTGCGGCGCAAGAAGGGGCAAGTCCCGGCGGTTTGGCGGTAGCGTAAATACCGCTTGATGACGCGATGGCCGCAACCGCTGTACCCAGTTGTAAGCTGGGTACGAAGCGCTGCACCGACAAGTCAACCTCTATAGCCCTGAAAAGGGCTTTCCGAAACAGGTCCGTGAATCGGTGCAAAGAGGCGAAGCGGTTCAGGCTGGCGGCGCGGCGAGGTTTCAGAGATCGGGAGCGGAGGAGTAATAACAAGCTTCGGTGTTAGAACTGAACTGCTTTATTGTCGCAAATTGCGCCCTCTATATACCCGGCCGTGATCGCGTACCGCCCGACAGTGGGAAAGTACAGCCAATCAGCGGCCGGGGGAAAGAGACAGCCATATTTCTGTCTCTCTCTAAGAGGCACCGGACGGGCTACATTTCTATACCGTACCGGTGCCTTTACAACAATGAATTATATTTTTAACTATTAACTATTTTCCTAAAAGTAACTTAACCTAGCCTAGAGCTTAATTCTCCTCGGTATGGGCAAAGACCACCCCAGAAAGCGACACATTATAGTCTTTATTGAGGGGGCAGTACATTGCGTACACATACCGAGGTCCCTAAGCTAATTAAATATACACAAAATCCCTTCTTCGGGCCGCAGTGTGGCGGGCAGCAGTCTCGCCCGCCGCGCGCCCAGAGTTCCTTTTCTGGGCCGCCGCACGGGGTACGCGATGACGTCGCTTACACTGATTAAATATACACAAAATCCCTTCTTCGGGCCGCAGTGTGGCGGGCAGCCGTCTCGCCCGCCGCGCGCCCAGAGTTCCTTTTCTGGGCCGCCGCACGGGGTACGCGATGACGTCGCTTACATTGGATTTACTACACTTTGAGTGTGTCCAAATACTAGTATCTCCAATTATTAAAGTTTTTTTTTTAAATTATTTTTTAGAAATCTCAACATAGATGAAGAAGAGTATAGAAGTCTTGGCACTATCCGGGCTTACGACTGCCATAGTCTGGTTTATGTGATCACTTTACACACGAGTAACATTAACATTCACCAATGCTTCCCATGATTGACAACCACACTACTCAAATTCTTGGAACTTCTTTATATGTATTTTTCGAATTTGGAACATAGTGCTTGAATCATAAGAATTTCACTAGTGACATCTATGGCTTTCTGCTCAATTAAACAGCTTCTTTCATCTCAACAATGTTGAATGTTACACTTGTGTAAGGTGATCACTTAAATCTGCGTATGACGGTCGCAAGACCATAATTTTTTTTGTAAAATTTATTCAGATTCACATATCTAGAAAGGGGTGAATAGAGGTGGGTATATTTTATGGCTTTGCCCGGTAGCTCCAAGCGTCACATTAATGGTATTTTATATATTTAAAAAAACGGTTGACAAGAACCGTGATGAATTACGCCATTCTTGTGAATCTTACCTAATTTAACGAGCCAAGGTTAATTAGAATTGTTGATCATTCAGTTTAATCAACAAAATACCCGTGATTAATTTGAACAACGTTAATGACTACCTCTTAAAGACATTTACCAGCCATTACGGAGTACGAGTAATCATGAAAAGAATTACGCAAGATTATTTTATATTGGATCACTCGCTAGTTGGTGCATATATTTCACTTTCTATTATTCTCACCTCAAATCTATTTTAATAAATAATAATAATAAAACCCTTATCCGCACCCCAATGGTGCATAGGGATCTGTGTCATATAAACGCAGTGTTATCTTGATCGTTTTTACACATGAAGGAAAGGTGATTAGCTCTCCGCTTCAGGTACCAGTCCATGGTAATATTGAATAAATATTACAGTGAAAAAATGACTTATATTTTATTTAACCCTCCTTGGGAATCGAACCCGGGACCTCCAGAACGGTAGCCGAGCGAGCTGACCATTACACTACGGAGACGGACAAATCTATTTTACTGTAGGGAATTTACTGAATAAATGTGTAAAACAAAAATATATATGTATTGAAGTACGGTAAACCCCCTTATAACGTTGAGATAAGTACCGCGTTATCAAAGAGAACGTTATAGAGGGTAAAGGTTTTTAAATTGGATTTGAATTTAATAATGAATCATTTCAGTCATTTTCGCTGGTTGAAATGTAAAAATACAATTTAAAATGTTAACCCAATATAACGTTTCCAAACCACATTTTTTTGGTTTTTTCATTTCAACTTTATAAGGGGGCTTACTAAATTCACAACACCTTGATTGTGTCTAAGTTTTTGTTCACAAATCTGGATTTGACTACTAAGGAGTTATTTATTTGACATCTTGACATAGATTAAGAAGAATATGAAATTACGGATATATGCAGGGATTACGACCTGTCATAGGCCAGTTTAAGTGATCACTGTATACACGTGTAACTTTCACCATTCTACCCATGTATGATTTGTACACGTGCATAAAGTATCACTCAAAGCAGACTGTGACAAGTCGTTAGCCCTGTAAATACCCAGACTAACATTTTTTTTCATTTATGTTGAGATGTCGATATATTTAATCCAAAAAAATTATAATCCAGCAGAATATTTTCTATAATAGGAGTACATAAATCGTTTACACGAAAACACATTAAAAAAAAAACACGAAATCAAATACATAGAAACACATCAAACAGAATCAAACATGTATTGCTTTTGGTCAAAGGAACTTTAAGTTTAACTAACTATCTGTAAAACCTGCTTACATTATCCATAAAGTCAATTTAAAACTTATCTGCATGTAAAAAAGATATTGAAAATTAGATAATAAAAGTTGGCAGATTTGAAAAAGACCATATTTATCATATACGGTTGTATGATTCATGATTGAAAAATAACTAACAAATATCCCTATAAAGAAATATTGTAAAATGTGTCCTTGATACGGTAGAACTCAGTGAGGACACAATATTGCAAATTTTAGTTGTCAACATGTCTATGATATAAATAAATAAATAAACAATTTAAAATAGTTGAACAAGTAACTGACTATAGTTTTGAGAATATTCTTGATAGTAATATCACCTTATCCAAATGTTACACTCTACGTCACAGTTTGTTTAAAGCTTCCATAAAAAGCTATTTTAATTATGTTTTAAATCTCAAAGATGCGTAATATACATATGTATATTTCTTTATATATTATATGTACCAATGTTCTCAGGAATGTTTTTAATTGCATCAAACATATTCACTATTTTTATTTTTAATGAGCTCTTTCCATTGAATTAACGATGTCACGAACCATGTTGAAAACTCAGGTAGGTTCCGTAGAAAAATATTTACATATTTTTGATCACGCTCAACACACCAGGCTGACTTAATACAACGAAAAAGCTTTATTCTTTTTTTAAAAAAAAACTTTTTTATTTTAGCAATGCCAGACCACTTACTTAGGCTACTTAATATTACCCTCCAGACCCTAGAATTCAAATAAATATGGAAACTATAAAGATGTTTAGCGTTCTCACATCTTTAGGACTCGCTAGGTAACGGGGATATGACTCAAAAGGTCTGAACTGAATCAAACTGATCATGATCTACTTCTCATGGTCGTCCAGTTAAATACTTAGCATCGCGATTCTTTAACCTGCTTCTACAATGCGAACGGCAGAATCTATTTATACGCCTCCCAGTCCCAGATTTTATCCGATACGATATACAGCAGAGATTCAGTCATATATCTGACTTATTCTGTCCATTTTATTCAATGTTGTACATACCCACTTATATTATGGGTTAAATGTAATTTGTTTTAACGCGTCATATATATGGGCAAATTATGTTACATGAGAGAGAAGAAAGATAAAACGTAGAGAAAAGGAGAAAGAGAGGTATATATTCCGACGCCACAGAAGTAGAGAAAAAAGATATAATATACATGAACAGGTGAGGTACCACGCGCTGTGCAAGGAACATTTATCGTTGTGTTTTGTGATTATTTATAAAAATAATGTGTTATTGTATTTCTTTTGAGATGCTCTCTAAACACTATGTCTCTCTTATTCATTATTTATTCAGAAGTTTAACTTCTATTACGTGTACGCTGCTGCACGCGCAATTTTGTATTTTTTAAAAACCATTTCGATAGGTTCCTAGTTGCATGTTGAGCCGTTATGCATTTCAGTCCGTCCGCAGATCGCACGTGGTCGCGCTTCTAGCAGATACTATTTCATAATTTAAAAAGATGACATTTCAGTGTGGCGCTCTCGCAGTACGCTCGTAATAAATATGTCGCTGGGATATGTTACATTGCTCATAAACAGAATCGCTACCCATCCGTGGAGCAACTTACTACAGGCTGTTTGCCGCTTGCTGCGACATTGCAGAACAAAGTTATGCGAACACCCGTAATTTCAGAATGCTCTCATATGTGATTTTTACTACTTCAAATTTTAGTTTAAAATTTACTACCAGTAAAACTGCACTAGGTATTTTTTTAGTATTTTTAAACACACGGGGTTTATTCTTGAGTAAAATCACTGCAAGAAATCGCGTGATTTACAATTTAAGATGAGACAAATAAATTTTTGTGTTAAGGCAATATGGAATATTCCCTTCCCACAAACTGTTGCGTTTCTGTGAGATATCTATAACAAATCTTAATAAAAATTCCTCAGAGAGTAAATCCAATATTTTTTTCTTTGAAGATTTGGATATTCTTAAACAACTGTTAAGATTTCTAAATATTAATATAGGTACCATAAAAATTGCTTGTATTATAAAAAATACATTATTATAGTCGCAATTTTTACAAAATCGGGAATAAACGAGAAGATGTCCATTTTTAAACTTATTGAGAAAACAATTCTAGTACGTCATAAAATAATAAAAAGTAGTACATTATGTTTATACCATTTTTAGTATTTAACCATTTTATACCTGAGAGTTCCATTAAAACATCATTGTTATAGACTAATAAATTATAGCACATTTAAATAAGGGTTTGATTTATTCACTTGCATTTTAATTAAAAAGACTAAATCAAAATAATTGAATTAATTTAAAATTTCATGTTTGTATGGTACTTATTTTCATTACAATTTATTATAATACCTGAGGGTTAAATCCTTAGAACGGTGAAGGATGAAGGAGCTGTTTCTTATTTTTATTTATATGTTTATATGTATTAATAATTATTTTTAGTAGGAATATGGACATCGGGGAAAGGTTTTTGTCATTGTCGCATTGTTATTATTGAGTTTATTTTTTATTATATTTTTCTGTATTTCTAAAATGTTGCAGTTTATAACGTACTAATAATTTTTAGGATTTTTACGTTAATGTTGATATATTTCCTCTTTGTTCGTCAACATCTTTAAGACGCAGTTATAAAATTGAGACTATTTTTCATGTACGGCATTTAAAAATGACGCGTAATGCACTGAACACGTGTCACAATAGACTTTAAGGAATAGCAGCCTAGATAAATTTTTATTTAAATATTTCAATACTTTTTTTCCTAAAGGACGTTTTACTACGACATTTTTAGGCGTTGGTGTGCAACACGACATATCATGTAGGTTCTTGAGAATCTACGTGTAGGTATATATCACCAGTCACATTATGCATGGGGGCATTTTTCTAGTAATAGCGTCGTCACGACGCGACCCAAAGTTGACTGTGAATTAGGTATGCGTCTATTCTCACAGTATCATAATGTATAATGAAAGTATATGGCACGAGGAACATCATTCATAACAGCTGCATTGTTAAGATTTTATTCAAACACTGAACATTTCTGAAATTATATATTTAAAATATGTTCTCTGCCCGGAAAGCTTTAACATTTTTTTCGAATGAATTATGTGTATTTTTATGATAAATGAAAAGATTGCAGCCTTAAATACGAGTATATTAATAACTATTTTTCTTCATCTGCTTTTTTTTTAAATAATCAGTTAAATTTTAAATATGTTTCTTACCTTATGTTTTTCTCATTTATTTCTTTTAAATATGCTTCTTACTCCTGTTTATTATACCTGTTTATTTTTTTAATATTTTGCCATGTATTAGTATAAGTTTAAGTTATTTAAAAAAAACTTTTTAGTTACTTTATTAATTGTGTTCCAGTCTTGTTAACCTTAATCCCATGTCCCAAAATGAGAAATAGAAATTACTCATCGGTAATATTATATGTATATATGACTTATGTATGTTATATGTTTTAAAAAGAATATAAAAAAAATATAATTTAAAAAAAGAGGATATGGATAAAACAAGTAATAAAATTTGGGAGACTAATGGCTGAAATATGACTAAAGAAAAGTCAAAATTCACCCTGTTTTGTATTTATTATGTAAAACGTTGTAATCTGTCTCCCGGAAATCAAGTACTAGTACTAACCATCTTAAAACTTTTTTTTTTTTTTTTTATCAATAATGCTTATCTCAGCCTTGTATCAAATATCGTTTTGCCACACAACCGTCTGAGGAATCGAAATTATATAAAAAATTTAATAAAACTATTTTTATGACCTAAGCTTTTTATTTAGTTTTCAAAGTTTTTAAGCGGTGAAAACGTTAATAACGAATCCCGAAGTATTTGGCCAACGATTTATTATGCCTGCAGTTAATCCTAGACAATTCGCAATATAAGCCCTTATAGTAGAGTCTGAAAGCAGACTGTTTTTAATCACTTCTCTCCTCGCGTAAACCAAACACGGCACCATTCAAGTCTCTCCACACAGAGAACAGAAGATGTGAGTTGTGCCAAAGGATTGACAAGCACTGTGGACTCAGAAGATGGAAGTCTGTCGGAAGGATGTATATAAATTGCTTCAAATAAGTACCAGACAGTGTAAAGATGGGTGGATATTATGTTGATAGCAAAGAAAAACTCTTAAGTCAAACGTTCAAATCAGAACGCGATCGGCCGCGCCAGGGGCTAAACGACTTTTCGCACTCAATTTTTTTTTTAGAATATACATGTATTGGAATTTGACTTTTTTTAGAATATTTATTGAAGAAATATTTATATTTTTTAAACTCCCTACCTTCAATAACTCATTTCATTCCAAAACCATATAGATTTATTTTGAGAAATTTTTATTTTTCAACACAAAACGGTGTTAAAAGCAAAAAAATCCATTTACGTTAAATGTTACCTGGGTTTAATGAAAATTAAGTTACGATTTATTGTATATTGGGCTTTAAATGCGTCTAACATGATAAAATATAAAAAAATGTTAAGATCCAGGCTTTTAAAGTGTCCGATTTAAGGTAGCTATGACAGTCTTTAAACCCAGGTAACATTAAACGTAATTGATTTTTCGTTTGCTTAAAACATCATATTTGTTTTTAAAAAAATAATTTTTCTTAAGGAATTATAACTATAATTAAAATTATTTTTGAATATACACATTTTTTTCAAATCAAATATATAGTCTTTAAAAATTTGCGCGAACAGCATGTGTGGCTTCTCGCGCAGCCGGTCAGTACACCCTTTAGTAGCTGTACATACATAGTTATTTACTTTAAATGATATTGTAGATTTTATCAAATTTAGGAAATTTTAATAGCAGTGTTATTTAATTTATTTTACGTAGTGGAAATTTTGTTGCTAACATTTTTGAAACCTTTTAATAACAGCAATAATATACCTTAGTAGATAATTCATAAAAATAGCATGATTTCATTAGAAAATGTTCATTTGTTTGTGTTACATCACTGTACGAAGAGTCAGTAAACAGTTCTAAAAACAAATATGCGACTACAACGAATCGATTCTTCGAGAGATAAAGAAAGCAATTCCATCACAATTCACAAATAAGGGAAGTTACTGTTGAAAACTTTTTCTTTTAACGGAAGCTTTTACAGAAAGAAAACCGAATGCATTACAATGTGACTTTTAATACAATTTTTTAGGGGACTATCCTAATAGTGAGGCAATAGAATAAAAAATAATTGTATATATTTAAACTGAAATTAAAACTGAACTAAGCCAAAAATTTAATTCGAAAAAGAAAAAATATGTACTTATGCACAATATTTCATTGTTTATTTTCATGTAGTAATAAAACATGTTTTACAAATAGAAAATCAATCCTATATCAAATAATAATAAAAAATTAAATTACACATAATAAATACCACAAAAAATCTATTATGAGACATGTTTTGATGCATTTCGCATCAATTTTATACACCAAAAATGACGTCAAAAAGCGAAAATGATATCACAATGGATTTTAAGAAATAATGGTATTTACAATGTTAAATTAAAATTCAAAATTAATAGATATTACCACAATGTGCAGAATCAATCATCAAAAATATTTGATTATGTTGATCTTTATTATGGGACAAATAATTAATTGTATACTATTAATGGCCCTTATATACACCAAATGAAGCGTAGGTCAACGCAGTGTTATTTGATTTTTGGTGTGTAATTTTCATAGTTTGCAATTTTGGTGTGTAATTTTCATCGTTTGCAATTTTGCGTTTGTAATTTTCATCAGAAAAAGCAAGGTGATTAATCTTGCGCTTCTGGTACTAGTTCAGGGTTATATTTAATAAATGAGTTACAAAAAAACAAACATTATTTATTTTGACCCCTCTGGGAATCTAAACCAGGACTTCTAGCATGGTAGTCAGATATCCTAATTTATACAATCATGTAATCATTAAACTTATTCGTTGGGGAAAATGTAATTACAAGTTTAAAATGTGTAGAGCTGTGTTGACTTTCCAGTAATTTATTTCGTTATTATCTGGCAAACGAGAAATTAAAAAATATTTAAAGTATTATTTTACAAACTTTTGATAATTGCTTTCCATATTTCAACCCCTTTAAAATGTTATTACATCATTTCGATTTTCAAATGCCTACGTTGAAGTTCTCTAAATTGGTTTCTTTTTGAGGACTTTCAACTGCAAATTAATATTCAAATAATCATTTAAGCCGTGTTTTATTATTACAGAAAGCTTTCTCAAGACAGATTTTAATTATCAATTTACAAAATGGTTTCGTAAAACCTTTTTTCATCGCCCACTCGAGCTGGAGGGATATTTCAAGACAACCCCGATTTTTGATAGAGACGCTTCAAAATTAAAACCAAAACTTTTCTAGTTAGCATGTTAATTTTATTTTACTTCTTTGCTCTATATAAAAACAAATGAGCAGTAACGTTGCTCTGAGCCATTCAAAACGGTCGCTATAAAACTCCCTCCCATTAAAAAATAGGCGCGAGAGAAAAACCAAATTTGGCTTAGGGCATACACAACGGTAATCTTTTATACTCTTATCAGCGTAAAAACAATTTAATTTAAGGTTTTATGCCGCGAAGCGCGATTATTCTGAAAAGGTATTGGCAATAAAGGTGTCACTTCCGAATTTTCCATTAGGCTAAGTCAACTGGTTAATTTTTTTATAACTGGGAGGGGGCGTACTTTATTTTAATGCTTATATTTCAAACTAAAATCTAAAAAATATCGTATTTAATTTTAAACTGAACATTCATGCTTCTCGATTCATAGAATTAAACGTTGACGCATAGTTTGTTATAAATCATTACGAGAATGGGGTACAATTGGATTCAAATAAAAAATAAACACATTTACGAAGGTCTCTGCAAATAGAAAAAATATATTCTCAATATTATTAATATTTAAAGCATTTACTTTGTGGTTAGTCATTTTTACTTTTTTTTACAAAAATGTTAATAATATTAGTATATACCCCTCACCGAGATTTTTATGTCTACCGGTTTCGAGACGTACCCGTCTCTTCGCCAGGACAATCACTACCGCAGCATGCAAACGATACTACCCTTCACTGCCAATATATTTACACACTTTAAACTACAAAAAATCTTGTGTACTTTTAAGTTATGCTCTTCTCTTCTATTCTCTCTGCCCTTCTCTGCGGAAAAGCGACGGGATAATTAGTTAGTTAGTTAGATTCTTATACATATCTTGTGATCGGTGTAAGGAAAGGTAGAGAGAACTAGTGTTTTTTTTTAATTACCTAACGTCCAAGTGACTCAGCAATATACTTGAGGCTTATGCTACACCGCTTGTCATAGCCCTACTTAGGCTTTAACTTTGTAATATTTATAGTCTTTACCTACTCGAGAGTGGCTTTAATCAATATTTAAAGTTACTATAGTCAAGTAATTGACGATTGAAAATTAAAAGCAAAAACACTCACAACCAGTCGTCGTATTATATTATTGTTACATTAAAGTCTTCTATATTTTTTTTATGTCTGACCACAATACTAAATCTTTTAACCATTTTCTATTAACGAATCAATTGTTAATATCGTAGTCGTACAGGAGAAAGTGACCAACTGACAAAACGTAAAATGGTCAGGAGGGTCATTTAAGTCACTTTTGCTTGGCAAGAAAATAAACATCAATGCAGGTAGTCATTTTTAAGTCCATATATTATACTTCTAACTTTAAAATCCTTTGGAATTTTTTCAGGGCAATATTAAGCTAGTAGGATATCAAATAGTCAATGATCACGTTTTTGTAAACAAATGCACTTGTCACTTTCTCCTGTATGACTACGATATGCTCCATCATTATTTTCCATTAATTCATTTGACATGTATTGTGCGAACTATCTTAACACATCTTCCTCGATTCTATCTTTTATATTTATTATTTCAATGAATTTTGCAACGAGTGTGGAAAAGCTTGCTTGGAATGATTATTACGGCGGTTGATGTAATCATCGCGCAGAATTTGGGTTATGTTAACGAAAATGAATTGCGCTTTAAATTTAGATAAACCTATCGCTTTGTTTTTCTTAATTAAAATTGTGTTTTTTTCGCTTTTTGCAGGTGAGTTCTTCGCGAGTTATTAGGCCCCTGCACGCCATCTCCAATAAGTTCTGGCCTCTGTTCGGGCTTTAGATTGTATCTGGTAATTATATTTTTTCTTTTTACATAACGAAGCTGAAAATTTGATTTTATGTACTACAATATATTTTTCACGGTGAATCAGATCACCTGGTGGGACAAAATACCAAACGACTGGTAAAAAAATCCTTGTTAAAAAATTAAAACTGAAACCTGATTCCAAAACTCTATTTGTCACAAAAAATATCACCATCACTTGCATACATTATTAATAATAAAAAAAAAAAACAAAATTATTCATATTTTTGACATCTCAACACAGATAAAGATCAATATGGAAATCTGGGTATTTACAGGGCTTACGACCTAACATAGGCTGGTTAAGTGATCACTTATACAAGCATACATCCAAATAAAATGGTCTTTGCTAAATAAAAGCTTTCTCAATCTAACATAGATGGCTATTGTCAACTCATATGACATCTCAACGTAGATGAAGATGAAACAAAGTATGGGTATTACATGGCTTACTACATGTCACAGGCTGATAAGTGATTACTTAACACATGTGTAACATTCACCATTCTACCCATGATTGACAACCACATCACTCAAATTTTTGGAACTCCTAGATATATTGAACTCATATGTACTGTACATAAGTCATACTTATGATCAATCTCATGACGTCCCGTCATTGAGTTCACCACAGCCATCAATTATTGGATTTAAATAGATTTTATTAAGCATATACCTATTATTTGTATGTAAGATCCAACCCCGGATTATTTTACATACAAGGAAATGCCTAAAAACTTGATTTTCAATTTTTATGCAGGTTATTCATACTTTGAGCAGTTATTTTTCACAGATGACTGTTGTAAATTCAATCACGGAATGTCACGAGATTGATCATATCAGAATGACTTCCAAATTTTTGAGTTTGTAGCTGTCAATCATGGGTATAATGGTAAATATTGCACGTGTGTAAATTCATCACTTTACCAGCCAATGACAGGTCGTAAGCTCTGTCAAAGATGTCAAAAAGTAAAAATAAATCCCATATGGAGAAAACTCAGAACTATGAACCAGAATTTATGTAGACACTCAAAATGTCGTCAATTTCACTTCATTTCAAAACCCGGTTATTTTGTATATAATAATAATTTTAAAATATTTTTTCTCCTTACATATTTTTTGTTCATTTCAATGATTCGTTTAAACTAATGAAATATTTTAATTGAATTTTCGGTACCAGCTATATTAAAAATTATATTAAATAACGTTAATTATGATTATTGTCATGAATTTCCTGTACCAAATAAGGTTTTGTATAAAACCATTCTTAAGTATCGTGATTTCCTCGAATCACGGAACTGAACTATTTATATTATTAACCCGTTAGATGCCGTGGCAAGATAACGATCCGTTTGTTAGCTACCCGGTTCTATTAGAGTGTGATAGAATTGCGATACTTTTGTTAAATTAAGTATAATTCAAGTATTGAGCACAGATCGTAATGCAGATATGGTTAACGCTCTTCATTGAGAACAATGAATTTGTGAATGGAAAGCATTATTCCATACTATCTGTGGTTTCGCTTCAATTGTTGTTGGTTTACTAGAAAAAAATAAGACTTAGATTTCATTAAGTACACCATTTTGTTGATCGTTTATACATCGATATTTCAAAGAATAATAACACTTTTCATATAAATGACCGTTCCGTCAGATTAATAAAATCTTGAGATCGGAATCGTGATACGAGTTCGTTTTAAGAAACGTTTTTATAAGCTAAGATAACTAAAAATACTTTTATTTGCCATAAATATATGACATCATGTAATCAAATTTAATATTTTTTTTTTATATTTACATGTTCGCCCCCGTAGTGGTCAGCACGCTCGGCTACCGTTCTGGAGGTCCCGGGTTCGATTCTCAGGGGGTCAAATAAATAAAAGTAATTTTTTTACTGTAATATTTATTCAATATTACCCTGGACTGGTCCTGAAGCGGGGGGCTGATCACCTTTCCTTCATGTGTAAACGATCAAGATAACACTGCGTTTATATAAAGCAGTGCCCTATGCACCATTGGGGTGCGGATAAGGGTATTATATTATATTTATTATATATATATATATTTACATATAATTTTCCGCCTCAGTAGTGTAATGGTTAGCTAGCTAGGCTACCGTTATAGAGGTCCCGGGTTCGATTCCCAGGGGGGGTCGTTAAGTATACGATATTACCCTGGACTGACAAATGAAGCGGAGGGCTGATCACATTTCCTTCATGTATTAACGATCAAGATAATACTTCGTTTATATGATGCAGTGCCCTTTGCACTATTGGTATGCGGATAAGGGTTTGAAGAAAAATAATATTGTGTTTTTTATTTATACATCCGTATTAACAAAAACTACAATCTTAAAGAAAATAACATATTTCAAGCAATCAAATGGACCAATTGCATTCAAATTTCTTTGAACGCTTTTTTTAATTCGCTTAATTCATGTTTTTATGTTTATATGCTAATCTTTATGTTAGTCTTTATATATGAAAACGTTAATGTTCGTATGTTCAAAATTTTACTTTTCCTTAAGTTATTTACCGCCATAATTTTGTTTGTAAAAGTGGACATGTCAGGAGTTGAAATAATCGTTGGGTATGTATGAGGAGATGCATGAATAAGGACGAGGCGAAAAATGTTTGCAAAGACAGAGTGGTGTGGCATTCTATTCTCTCTGATAACCCTTTCGAGGAAGTGGTGTGATGATTGGTAGTTAGTTAAGTTTTTTTAAATTTATTTATTTATTTAATCTGCTTGTTTGAAATAAATCATAAGTATAATAAAATAACATGGATTTCAGACAGTTTCAGTGTATTTTCAGATTTGCTTAAAATTTAACATCTACCCTAAAACCGCGCCCTAGAAATGTCGGAGTTGAAAATTTATTTTAGTCTTCAGGAGACCCCACCTGGAAATAAAAGGTACTGATAGCTTTCCTGCACGCCACTGGTTAATAAATCGTAAAAAGGAAATACTTCTTTCTTTTTTAATTTAAATTAAAATAATCATTCTGTAACGTTTCTTCTTGGATTTTGTACAAGTGTAGGTAAAAGTTGAAAACGCGAAAAGAACATGTATGGACCTACCTTTAAAACTTTAAAACTTATTCAACTTTTTATTTTATTTCAAATAAAAGATAACAATAATTCAAAATGATAGATTTTACATCTAACATGAATTTTTATAGGACATATATTACAATTTCTTAATTGTACTTTTTTTTAGTTTTTTGTTGTTGACATTTCTATTTTATTCTATTTGTATTTTAAAATATATTTTTATAAAGTTATAATTAATTAAATTAAAGTTTATTATTTTACACAATATTTTTGTAAATCTGTTGCTATTTTTTTAAAATTATTTTTAACTATTCTCAATTTTTTTCACTCTCTAAAAATGTGTCTCTGTGTCTCTAAAAATATGACTAGCTTCGAACAACTTCTCATACTGTGTATTGTAAATTGAACACGTAAAATTTTCAACTTAAAACGTGTTATTCCAAAAGCACAAAATCACACACTGTTTTAACAAACTTTACCATTAATAAAAATTAAAATTAAAATAAACAAAAATATAAAGACCAAGTCATCGTGGTCTCAGAGATACTCTCAGATAAATGTAAATACAAATAAAATAAGTATTTGCTTATTTCATAATAATAAAAAAGAGAATTATAAAAATTGATTAAAATCATGTAATATTTCTTTTGTAAATGCTTAATACCTTCACTAAATATCACTGCGAGATTCGATCGTGCTACCAGATTCAAGTTATGACATATTTGCGAATTTCAGTGAACCGATTGCTATATATTTGCCTTTTTCAATCCCCGTAAATGCAACCTTTTCCGTAGTTTAGCAATACCGTTCTTAGATGTCAGTCCTCGTCTGATTCTAAATTAACAAGATGGCGAATTCAATAAGCCAAAGAAACGTCAGAAAGCGCCCTTCATTCGCCGAATATCCAAACCTGTGTTCGGACCATTTGGATTGAAAGTGCTAATATGTTCGACAATGCCAGCAGCAGTTCTCTATATTGATTTTACTCTTGACAGCAGACAGCGGAGATGTTTGCTTAGGATTCCGTGCTATTTTTGTTGAAAAAATAATGTAACGTCTTGTGAGGGTTCATAGGGGATATTTGAAATATCAAGAATTCGCAGCTCACATTGGCCTCTTATAAATCCTATATGCATGTTATTAAAATATAGATGACTGAAAACGTGACTAAAATTGAAAATCTTAATAAATATTCTCTTAATGAACATGGTTGTCTTATAAAATTATGAACCGAGCGACTTAAAACATAAATATTTAGTAAATTTTTATAATCGATTAGCTATTTCGGTCTTATTGAACAGTGTTATTACAGTCATAAAACCATCGACTAATAGCTCATGTAATCCTTTTATATACATTCATAAATAAAGTAATTTTAGACAATTTATTTAGCACCATTTTAGTAAAATACTGCCTCAAGGTCTCTTCACTGTGATTGAATCGGGATGAAAATGAGATAGTGGAATTGATTTAGCAAACGTTGCGTTTTTAATTTTTTCTAAAGATTGTCTTACTCTAAATATTTCTAACAACTGGCAAAAGAGTATTCCATATCATTAATCCCGGCTACAGCAAATGCTCAGTCGTCATATTTAGTGCGCTGGTTGCAAGCTGGTCGAATCACTTTACCCATAGCAGTTGCCGTAAGCGATCTAATCGTCAGACGCCCATCAACCAATTATTCTGGAATACACAGATCTTTTAGATACTCTGAAGCTATATTATGTATCAATTTATACATGGATAGACAGAATATATACTTAACCCTTCTGAGAAAGCGAATCAAAAGTATATACATACATAACAATATAGTACGTTATACACTTTATCATTGCCGATCTAAAATTGATACTCAAGTTTTCTTAAAAAAGAATATCAAAAATACCGATACAAGGATTTTTATTACATCAATAGCGACTGGGTCGTGACCCTTATTTTCGACGACGCTGAAGTATAAAAAGTATCAAATGTGTTTTTACTATTTGAATTTATTCCTCAAATTTCATACTGCATGAGAGAAAAGATTTATTTTTAAACAATTAGGCTTCATTTTTGTCACACAAGAGTACCTTCATATATATAAGAGACACAAATCGTAACCTTATAAACTTAGACAGAGTACAACCACACCCTCATCCCTCTCAATTTATTTTGATTATAAGTAATCATCTGTACGTATAACGCGTGATACTACTTAAGCAGGGAAGCGTGTGTTTCAGTAAAAGTGCTGAAAATTTCAGCGAAGGACGCGTCGCCTCCGCCATATTTGTTTTGGGTAATGTGTTTTCACTGTCATCTTATTTAAGCATAATGTCTAATAACTTTTCAGGATATCTCCATTTCTCTTGAGTTCCTGAAACAGGACCCTACCGCGCTTTGTCTTTGTAACTTATGTAGGTATGAATTAAGTTATCAAGGAAAGTTTATGCTTTGTATGCAGCGGTCCTACTACATAACATTTTTATAAGGATCAAGGTGTAAAGTTTACACCGTTTAAGTTTAACTTTATAAAACTTCATTTTTTTTGTAAGTATTATTTTACAAACATTTTGTTCACTGAAAGAATTGGTATTAAAACTGTATAGTTATGACTCAACTTTTTTTTACTAAAAAATATGGTATAAAATGAATGCAGCTAGTTTTAAAAAATAGGAGCATTCCATTGACAGATGATCATAACTTTTGATTTTTTTTTTCTAAAAAACTATTAATGTTGTTGTTAGGTGAAAAGTCAATAGTGAAGTGAGTGTTATTCCTGCTTATCGCAAAGTCAAACAATTTATTTATAATCGATAAATATTTCCGTACAGAAATATTAACTGTTAAAATTCTAAATCCTTTTTAACTACAATCGTTTTGCTTTATTCTAGGTGTGGTCCAAAAAAAACGATTTAAAGGTTTTTCGAAACATTTTTAAATTTATTTTTCTTTATTATCTAAATATTTTTGGCGTTGCACTGAATTATATGCAGAAAGTTACAACAGACCTATATTTTTCGTTCTAAAGGAAATATTATATATTTTTGTTTGCTTTGATAATTGTTTTTTAACTAACGCAGCAGGCACGAAGTAGGCAGAGAGAATAAACGCCACATGATTCTGTCTTTACAAGTATTATTTGCCTCTTTTAAATTCATGCACCGCCTCATACATACCCGCCGATTATTCCAACTGCTTTCAAGTATTTGACAAACATCACACCGTATTTTTTTCGGTCTTCCTCTGTCGTTACTTCTAACAACACTCGCTTCATTCATTTGTTTTGTCATTTTCTCCCCACTCATTTGTTCCACATGTTCAAAACATATTTGTTTTCTTTGAGAGTAAAATTAATAATTAAATAAATCAAAAGAAAAGATTTTGTTTTTTGATGAATTCAATAATCTTTTCAGTACAGCAATTTAAAATCTCTAAATATAAATGTTTTCACTTTAATGCAATACTATAATAGTAACAGAAGCCAATACAATTTGAAATCCTAATAAAAGTTACATCTTAACGATAATTGCTCGACTTAATTTATAAGCAGTTACTTTAAAGGCCTTAATCGAGCTTCGAAGTGAAAGCTTCAAGATTATAGTATTTCTTATTATACCGCTTCAATCATCGACGTAAAAATTATGACTTCATAAAGCTCCTCATATAATTTCCTATGATACTTTGTTTACTGTAAGGTGCACATTTTACCTGAAGGCTTTAACATATTTCTACGTTATTTTTACTCCTGTTATACCCCCGAGGGAAGGGTTTTTATAAGCTATAACGTTTTTTATAACACCTGCTCAGAAGCGGTAAAATTTTAACGTTCTCAGCCTATAATAATGTTTAGAAAAATCTTGAAATACCTCACGGAATTTTTCCCTCGTAGCGGAGGAAGGAGTTAATAGAGTTTCATTTAAACTATATAAGCAATATTTAAGAGATTTTATTTAATGTTATATATTGTTTATTCTTGAAAAAAAAATGATAATTTGTAATAAAATAGAAATATGTTGATGATTTTTTAAATTAAACACTTGTATAGTACCATTTTGTCTTTTAAATTTGTGGAAAATATGTGATTATTATGAAAACATGGCACATCCTTAACTTTTTTATTGTCAAACATGAAGATAATTTATGAACGCAATCACAAACGCTATCTAAATATCTTGATAAACATATTTTAATTCCGTAGTAATGTCATATGAAGATATTTTTAATAAATAAATAATTATAGCATATGGTATCATATTGACATAATGCCATTACATTGAAATTACTGAGTGTTTCCATAAAAAACGTCTTGAAGCAGAAGATTATTTTTAATTATTTTTTTCCAGTTTAGGGATAATAATGGTCCATAATATAAATCTTTAAAAATATTGTTAACGTAATAAAGCACCGAGATACTTATCTTGAAACATGTTTACTCTTTAAGCTCTGTATCAGATAAACCCCCAAGATACAAAGATACCTACCTACCCTTATCCAGTAATTTCTCCTAAACAGGGTTTGGAAGTTTAATTAAATATATTAACAGGCGTAAATCTTTCGACGTTTAAAGTTTGCCCATTCCAAAGGAGGGAATTAAAACCAGTTCACTTAATTGTTGGGAAAATTCTATTGGGTAATATTAATAAAATCGTCTGCTTGAATGTTTACAAAATTCTGTAGAAATATCTCAAGTGGTCTTAATTATTATATTGAACAAAAACATTAAAGTGTTTCGAACATAATTTTGTGATACATCGCAATTATCGTTGTAAAATGAGCAGATTTATAAAAATATTATAGAAGCAAAAGAGTCGTTTTAGTTTTTTTTGTTGTTGAGAAGGATTTATAAAAGTCACATGGAAATTCACATGGACTTTAACGTTTACCGACTGTCTTGATATAATTATGATATCTACTACTATTACTACTATTACCTTCACACCAATTTGCTGCAGGAATAGGCAGAGAGGATAGATCGCCACACTCTTCTGTCCTGACATACACTCCTAGCTTCCTTCACAGCCATACATGCCCTTCGATTACGTATACTTTTGACACCACTAGATTTTAAGTTCCGATTGATCTGGTCGTGCCAAGTTTTTTTGGCCATCCTCGTTCTGTTCTCTCTTAAACAATTGCCAAATATACTTTCTTAGTCATTCTCTTCGTATCTATTCACTCCGCATGTCAATGTCACCTTAAACTTTTCTTAATCCTTTAAATTACCCCTAGTTTAGGCTGTTATATCTTTATAACATAAATTGAGGATTAAATTTAGTCATTTGCATAAAGATCTTAAGATGCCGATTAAAAAATGTTCAAAAATAATAATAATTTTTATTATTTTGTAAAATTCATAAAGCACCGTTAAAACTATCGCTAAATACCACCTCTAGGGTGGTTTGCTGTGATAAATTATTTATTATTTTAAAAAATATATTACTTACTTTAAAGGCCTTAATCGAGCTTCGAAGTGAAAGTTTCAATATTATAGTATTTCTTATTACACCGCTTCAATCATCGACGTAAAAATTATGACTTCATAAAGCTCCACATATAATTTCCTGTGAGACTTTGTTTACTGTAAGGTGCACATTACACCTGAAGGCTTTTACATACTTACTTACTTACTGTTATATAATTTATATAAAAGTTGGATTGCCAACTAATGTTATATAATATAAACATGTTGATTAGTTTATAAATTAAACACTTGTACTCGTATAGTAGTACTATTAATTTTAAGTTTAATTTCATTCCACACGACTAGTTTCGAAAACTACAGTTGAATTTCATCAACAAGTGATTGCAAAAACTCCATTCACTCCACAAATTTAATGCCAAATCAATAAACAATATAAAAGAAAGATATTAGGAATCAAACATTATCATAGGTAGTGTTACATTTATATTATTTTATTTAGTTCTCCGTTATAAAATTCAGGGTTGAAGCATGAATCGCCTTTGAAAAAAATCTTAATATCAACTTAATATCAAACTGCGTACGGGTAAAATTTGCGTTATAAATTACATTACGACAGCTACTGGCGGTAGTAAAGTCAACCGCCTTTGCATCTGCATAAAAGTCAATCGATCTGACATAAACAATGATAATCATGTCTCTTCTTCTCAGAAAGACGATATTGTTTGGCATTACGTATCGACGGAAATATTTAGTATGTGCACCGGCCGATGCATTATCGGAATCGTGAGTCACAGATCGCGATAGTGCATTGTTGCATTTTCGAGAACACTTTGGCATACAGGTCTCGAAAATATTTCTTTATCCGCCGAGTAAGTAAATAATTGTGTCAGCTTTAAAACAATTCTGGGTTGCCGGTTCATGTGAAGCAGGGCTACCACAAAAGTCATCGGCAAAGAGAAACGTAATTTAGTCAGAAAATATTTATGAAATTTTCGACAAGATCTGTATTTAGATTACAATTGGTATACGGGTATAAGTTTTTTTGGGAAAATGATAAATGGTATAGATTTTTATTTATTGATTTGGTGCTTAATTTGTAGATCCTCATAATTTATATTTTTAATATTGAAATGAGGATTTTAATTCTATGTTTTTTATTCAATAAAAAAAAACTTTAAAAACCCTAAAATCAGTGTTTGATTCTAATGGTTAAAATATAATATATATATATATATATATATATATATATATATATATATATATATATATATATATATATATATATATATATATATATATATATATATATATATATATATATATATATATATATATATATATATATATATATATATATAAATATATGTATATATATATAAATATATGTATATATATATATATATATATATATATATATATATATATATATATATATATATATAAGTTCATACATATTTGAACTAAACATAAATAATATGCGGAAACTGTCTCCAAGCTTTTCTGTTGACTACCAGATTCTTTGCATCCACCCAAGTCAGATCCGCGTCCCAAAGTTCTGTCGAGAACTGCCGACGAATTTTAAGAATGTCATAATAAAACACAAATTATAATAACTATAATTTTATATTTCACTAAAATACCGTGCTGTTGTGTGATTGGGTAGATATTTGACTATGAAGCTGGTGGCACGGGTTCAATTCTCCCCAGTACAATATACACGTACATATACATGCTTTTCATATACATTAAAAAAAAGCATTTTTTCGTTGACTAAATATTATTTTATTTTGCGTATGTAAATCGATTAATAACCTAAAGATTTAGGGAATTTTTCACTTTAATTACCTATAAAAATAAGTTATTTCATATTTAAGTCAACACAAAATTTTCATGATCGAGTCGCATAGTGCCAACCCTGTTTGTGAACTCCAAAGTTTATATCTTTGTTTATTTGGTCGCATCACGACATGGGACTACATTCCTCCCTCTAGTGGCAGACATCTGAAGTATGTATCCCGCGGCATTTTTTGTAGCAGTATCACTTTATTTAGAAAAAGATCCTCTGAAAATACTAAGCCAGTCTCATTTTAATCCTCAAAAATTCCATCCTATTGTTTCGATTTTAGTATCTTTTTTCTCCGCAAGAAATTCCTTTTTATTTGCCTACTCAATATAAGCTGTTCATCATCGGATATATACGAATATCATATATGTTGAGAACACTTAATACAACCTCAAAAGGTATCCAATTTTTAGTGAATAAGTATTATTTATTTTTTAAAGGTATTAGAAATACACACTCCATATGCATATTCTATTAGAAGTGTCAATTATCATCTCATTTTGTGGATAATACTCAATATTGGCACGCAAGTGTTTCTGGTTTTTTGATAGTTAACAAACGAATGAGTATGATATATATTTTTCTCATAACTTTTGGTCATTGATTTAACCACATTTTCTTTTAACTCATAGAAAATTTGGCAAGCATTGAAATCCCATTTTATCCGTCAGAAAAAGATTTTTTTTAATTAAAATAAACAAACTATTTTTCCCTACCATTAACTCGACAGTACTCTTTTCTACATCCCATTTCGTTTTAAATTAATTTCACTGTAAATAATTTATCTTTACTAATTGTTTGAAAGCTTTATTTTTGAACGCCAGCAGTTTCAACACTCCATCAATCATACACTTTTCATAATGAACATTGCATTTTTTACTTCGTCCAATATGACATGAACACGTTACAGTAACACGCGAAGGTATTTCAGAATGTGCGGATCGCATAAAAAGTATGGAGATAAATATGTCGTCTCGTGTCGTCTCTTTTGGCGGTCAAAGCCAGTCAGTATCTTATTCTCCTGACGGCTGACTTTGATCCTATACTGCTATGATGTATGTACTCCTGATACATATTTCGCATTTTCGTGCTTACTGTTTATTATCTTGAGTTTGTTTATTCCGGAGAAACGGAAGCGAAGAAAAACACACCCAAGACTGAACTTGCGTATATTTAAATATTATTTTTAACTGAAAACATAAACAATACATATTGAATTGATGGAGCGCATGTTATATAATATTAAGCACACACAAAAATTATATTTCCTCCATTTCTTCTTTTAGTTTAAGCTTTACTTTTGTTTTAGCCGTTAATTTTCTTACCTAAATAATATTTTCTTTTATATTCGTTTTTAATTTGCGCACGTTGAAACATGACAAATATGTTTTATATAAGATATAATTTATTGGAAGGGTTGTAAAAATAATTAATAAAAATTAATAATTCTTAACTACATACATTATTTTGAGTGCATCCAAAATTTTATTTCCTTTTTAAAGACAAATATTTGTGCTTTTATTCCATGTACAAATAATTTAAGTCTAAACATCCCGTTAAAAATAATAGGAGATTGAAAATTTAACCTAGAGACTCCGCGACACTGACCACGGGATAACCCAACTTAGTAGTTATTTATATTATCTTCGCTTTGGAGTTATTTTTTTAATATTTATGATATCTAATTTATTTTTATTTTATTCTATTTCTTTGGAAATTATATGGCTTGTACATAAAAAAATAGTAAGATTGACAATGACAAAAGCCAATTAAATAATTCCAAATATATGTTAAGAATACTGTTGTATATTAACAGACAAAAAAGAGAAGAGAGGATGGGCATATGTGAGTTTATGTGTGTGTGTGTGTGTGTATGTGTGAGGGCGCGAGTAAATCTTAACATAGACGAAGAAGAATATGGAAGTCTGGGAAGTTATTTATTTCGGTTATGAATTTTAATTTTTTTAATATATAAATATGTTTACTTCACCCTGTTTTGTCTCTACTATGTAAAACTTTTAAATCCGTCTCATAGAAATTATCTGCGAACCGATAAGACGAAAACATATTTTTGTTTGTTTTCATAAGGAAACCGAGATTAAAAAAAGGGGAAAAAAAGAAATGCTTACTGATAACTTCCTAAGCTCGGGTTCCAAATATTTTACCACAGAACTTTTGACATTCCAAAGCCCATCCGTTAGTCAAGTTGATAGGAACGAAAATGTCAACTTAATTTATGATCCACTGTGATTAATTTGTAGTAATAATCATAAATATTCCAAGATTGGTTAGTAGTTTTATTTCGTTGTTAAATATGCATATTGCATAAAGGTGTATATCTCGTTAATTGGACAACGATTGATGGAAAAGCTTTGAAAAAGCGAGATCAAAGAATTTTCGCGTAGAGTGCCATCGTTAGAGCTGAATTAATCATAAGTGGTTTTTGTTACAAAGATAATATTTTGTTACAATGTGAACACTTGCTAAAATCGTTTTTTTTACTTTGGCGTGGTAAATCATATTTTATTAAATAAGTAATTTTGTCAAACGATTCTGTTTTTTCAATCTACGGATGAACAACCAAAATACAACATAGAAAAATAAAAAATAAAATTGGGGGATACAATAACATCTAGTAAGGTTGCATAAAATGTAAAACTATAAAATAAAATCAAATATAAATTATATGGGATGGTCCGAAAACATATCCGTAATTTTTATTTTTTTAAGAAAAGAGAAATATGTGTGTTTTTATTATTTACACAAATATTTCAATTTCATACTATTTCTGTGAACCTAAACGGCTCATTATTAGAAATAGGTATCAAATTGTGGTGGAGTGGATTCGAACCGAGAAACTCTGACTTAAAAGTCCGCGACACTAACCACGGGACCACACCCCGACATTAATAATAAAATCAATATTAAACTGTAACTGCTACCATTACCAGCTCGTAACCAGCGTTTTAGATTTAGGGATTTCTTTGCTGTTGCGGTATCGATGCCAATATTTATATTTATTTTATTTATTTCATAATACATAGATACATTCAAATAAACATATTTATTTCATATATACAATTACTATATGTATAACGGCTTTTTAGGCATGGCCTGTGTTGAGCCGAATACTAACATGTTAATACAATTTTATATTTATTTTTAATTTTTTAACAATATTTGTTTTTTTTTTTAATTATTAGATTATATACATAACATACAGATTACATCGGTGGCATGGAATGCTCTTCCACCAGCAGTTAGAAAAAATGAGAGACAGATGATCTTTAGGAAAAAAATAAAAGCGCATTTTTTTGCTAAATCATTTCCACAATTTCCCTTTTCTCCATTTCAATAATATCCAAGCTCCCTTGAGGTAGTATTTTACGAAAATGGCGATATTCAAATTTGCCGAAATTCATCATATTATTACTACACTATTTTTCTGGAGGAATAGGTAGAGATGAAAGAACGCTACACTTGCCTCAACTGACATACGCTTTTAGCTTCCTCTACAGATATGTACTTATACATGATTTCTGATTACGTAGACTTTAGACAAGAACAGATTTCATGCTTTGATTAATTTGCTTAAACCTAATACTTCTTAGTCTTTCTCCCATCATTTATCCTTGCACATATTCAATCATCTTCAAATAACCTTTTTTATATTGTCAACTATCTCTAAATCAGCCTTTTATAACTTCCTTACATTAAAAAAAATATATGAATTTTTCCACACATTCACTAAAAAGATACCAGTTTTCACAAAATTGGATATGACTTTACAACATTTTGAGTGTGTCCAAATACTTGTTCACAAAATCTGGATTATCTCCAATTACAGGAGTTATTTTACATACATCTCATCAAAGATGAAGAAGAATATGGAAGTCTGGGCATTTACGGGGCTGACGACCGTCATCGGCTGGTTTAAGTGATCACTTTACACACGTGTAACATTCACCAATTCTACCCATTATTGACAACCACACTACTCAAATTCTTGGAAGTTTTTTATACATGAACCAATTTAGAAACCTTGTTCTTGACATCTCACCAATAGATGTCTCTAGTGAAGTTCTAGTGATTCAAGAACAAGGTTTCTAAATTGGTTCATGTATAAAGAACTTCCAAGAATTTGAGTAGTGTGGTTGTCAATAATGGGTAGAATTGGTGAATGTTACACGTGTGTAAAGTGATCACTTAAATCAGCCGATGACGGTCGTCAGCCCCGTAAATGCCCAGACTTCCATATTCTTTTTCATCTTTGATGAGATGTCAAAAAATATTATGGATATGACTTCATACTATTTTTTGACATCTCATCATAGATGAAGAAGAATATGGAAGGTCTGGGCATTTACGGGGCTGACGATTGTCATCGGCTGGTTTGAGTGATCACTTTACACACGTGTATCATTCACCGATTCTACCCATTATTGACAACCACACTTCTCAAATTCTTGGAAGTTCTATATATGTGAACCAATTTTGAAATATTGTTCTTGAATCACTAGAACTCCTTAAGAGACATCTATTGGTGAGATAACTCCTATAATTGGAGATAATCCAGAATTGTGAACGTAGTATTCGGACAAACTCAAAATGTTGTGGATAAAACTTATTAAAAGATAAGGAATTACTTAAGATCCCCTTAAGACTTTTTTAGGATAACAGGGAAGTTATTATAAATCATTTGATCTGAATATTAACGAGTGTGAAACGCCTCTTAAACATGAATGTTTTCATTAAAAAACTAGCATCAATTTACTACGTGGAAAAACACTGAAATAGCGGACATTCCTTTCCATTCCAATTTGTCGTTTTGTGTCATTTTTTTGGCGGGAACACGACTTCGTCCGACGTTTTGTTATTGTGTCATGCGTTTTCATCCGCCATATTGTTGGTCACTCGTACCTCCGTGTACCGAGCATTGTGGGCCTCGCACAAAGCGAGACCGTCCGGCACATTCGAACTTCGCCGAATGAATTCAATATGGACAAATTAAATTAAATGAATCGAAAATGTTGAAGCATGTTTTTTCCATTGCTGATTCACGTTCCGCGTACGGAGCGAGACCAATTTATGGAGGCAGAGCGTGAATTTTTCCTCGTCAGTTCAGTGTTTTCATACGAGTAACACGGAACTAATCAGTCACCACGAAATTGTAACACCTTTTATTGCCATTTGGATATACGTAGTTATCTAAAGTACGCAGTAGTAGAGATTTAAATATTAGTATTTTAGCATACATGGAAAAAAATCTCAGTGTCCCTTTGTTCAAGGCGGGATAATCGATAGCCCGCAACTTAATGATCTTTAAACTCAGGGAACATTTTACCTATTTGAATTTTTTGCTTAAACCACCGTTTTTATATAAAATTTGTTGTTATTTGTAATAAATATATGGTTTTGAAAAGAAAACAGTCATTGAAAGGAAAGTAGCAAAAGGATTTTTAAAAATTACGATCTATATTCTTTAAAAAAACGTGTGGCTTTTTGGGCAGCCGGTCGCCTACTGAATGTTGAGAGTTTGAGAGTATACTCTTAAGTTGAAAAAACCTGCAAAAAACTTAAATAGACTCGCGTAGATCGTAGTATATCGCGTTTACCTGATTCGGTACCCTAAGCACCATTTGTGGATGTAGATTGGAGGCAGAAATGTATGGAGAAGATGATATTTTGGGCCCTAATAACTTTCTAAAGCACTCTTGTCTTAAAGAATTCTCACCGTGGTATAACTGAAGATAAATTATTTACCTACTACTACTACTACTACTACTACCATGAAACTGTTTCTCCGCAGGGGTAGGCAGATCAGAAAAAACGCCACACTCTTCTGCCCTAACATATACTCTTCGTATTCTTCTCATCCACACATCTAGTCATACATGCCCTCCGATCACGTAAACTTTTGACACCACTAGATTTTAGGTTCTGATTGATCTGACCGTGCCAAGTCTATTTTGGCCATCCTCGTTCAGTTCTCCCGCTCACATTCACCACATATACTTTCTAAGTCATTCTCTCGTTATCCATTCACTCCATATGTCCATATCACCTTAAATAACTTTTCTTAATCTTTTCAATTACCCCCAGTTCAGCCTTACATTCCTCTATTACATTTATCTTCGTTTTTAATTCTGTCATACAATGATTTTGCCACACATAATTTGAGGGAGCGCATTATTTACCAATACCATATATTTTATTACATAGCGACGTCATTAACTGTTCAAGGTCCAATAAAAAGTTTTTTTTTCACTCAAACAAGACCGCCTCAAGCGTTCGTACATATTTCTTGTAATGACACCTTGCGACCTGTGCTCTAGTTTGAAGATCGTAGTTTTCGTAATTATATTGTCACTCACCTTCTTATCTCTCCACCCGCAACATAAACATAACCACTTGTTTAGTCGTTAATTACACCACTCTCCTCTGTATTAGGTGTCATTAGATCGAAGACATTAACTGAAAGATTTGGTAGCTGCCCGTCCAAATTACGGGTAATTTTGTATCAGAATATTCTTAGATGAACACTTTTTCACGTAAGTATCATCACAGATACAAAATAAGAACACCGTAGAGAAAAAAATACCTTTTTACTCCACAAATTAAAAAAAATAGGTTGCTTCCTGATACATGAAATATGTTTTAGAATTATCGATATTTTAGTAAATATGAGGTAAAGACAATAAAAAATATTAAGAAAAGTTATTTAAGGTGGTATGGACATGTGAAGCAAACGGATAATGAGATAATGACTAAAAAAGTATGTTTGGCAAACGTGAACGGGAAAACATATTGAGGATACCTAAAAAGACATGGCACGACCAGATCAATCAGAAATTAAAATCCAGTGGGGTCAAAAGTCTGCATAATGGAAGGACATGTCGCTCACTGCTTTCAAGAATGTCATAAATAAAAAAACTTGATTTTTCAAGAGATCGTTTTTAAAGTTTTGAACTTCCAAGAATTTGAGTAGTGTGGTTGTCAATAATGGGTAGAATTGGTGAATGTTACACGTGTGTAAAGTAATCACTTAAACCAGCCTATGACGGTCATCAGCCCCGTAAATGCCCAGACTTCCATATTCTTCTTCATCTTAGATGAGGTGTCAAAAAATAAGAATAACATCATTTCACTATAAATTGACATGAACTTTTTTTTAACATTTTTCAATACTTTAACACACTGCGCGGTCGCGATAAATATAGTTTGTTAAATGTTAGTCAATATATGTAGATTTCGAAGAATCACCAATATCCTATCCGCTGGCCTTTCGATTTTGCACAGAGTTCAAATTAGAGGCGATTCCCACCTCGGTACAATTTTCATTGTTTCACACGCTTTTCGGTCGGAATAACGGGTCTCCTTTGATGCACGGACAGCGGACAAAGGAAAACTCAAAGGGGATAAGTGCCGTTGGAATTTGAGAAATGAGCCACTAAAAATCGCGCCTTTTAGAATATGTATATAAACGTTTATCTCCCTATAATATTAAAATAGAAAATATATCAAAATGATAAATTTTATTAAAATGTATGGCTACCTGAAACTGAATAATTTTACTAGAAAATTTTCCATGATGCTGTTTTCTGAATGCCATTTGTCAAAACATAGGTAAAAGTATAGGTAAAAGACAAAAAAAACGGTAAAGCTTTTTTTACCTTTTTTTTAAATTTTGATACACTTAAATTTGATGAAATAAAAAAATTATAAAGGAAGTTTTATTTATTAAAATATATAAATATATATATACACAGTTACATGGACATATGTTGATAACATTTTTTTTTTACTATTTGTTCATCGCATAAAAAGATACTTCATCCCAGGACTTAAACATATAAAAATTTTAAAAAATATAAAAAATTTGCTAATCGCTGTTTCAATTTACTTTTCTACACTTTTCTTTCTAACGATTTTTCTACCCAGATCACCTTTATCATTCCAGCATAGCTATAAAAAATGACAGTATTTTATTTCATTGATAAAAATAATTGAATTACGTGGTAACAGGCCCTTGTTTTGATTAAATGGTTATATCCAAAATTGAAAGGTTTCCATTTTAAAAATACTTTATACTTATTCAATTATGTTATTTATCATAAAATAACAGAAAATAAGGAATATTTTACAAGTATTGAGAAAATATTTTAATCTTATTGACTGCACCTCGGTGGGATTTGTAAAATGAGTACAAAAGGTTTTAAGACAAAATTATCACCTCGCTGTGACCCAAAACAAAAGCGTCGGAAACCCAAGTGCAAATTTGTGGAAAATTGCTATTGTTGTAGGTAGGTACCACAACTATTGAACCAGGGACGGCTCACCTGCTTAAGTAATGGCAACGGTTACTTATTCGTTTTTCAAGCCCCATAGTATAACTACACCCTAAATATATATTAAATATGTTAAAAGAAATATTTTTCACAGTAATATTTATTCAATACTATCCTGGACCAGTACCTGAAGCGGAGGGCTGATCACCTTTCCTTCATGTGTAAACAACGATCATGATAACTCTGCGTTTATATAACGCAGTGCCCTATGCACCATTGGGGTGCGGATAAGGGTTTTATTAGTATTATTATTTAAAAAAATTATATGTACTATTTAAAAATATTTTAAACCAAAAATCTCCTCAAGTAATTCTTCGTTTTCTTTGACACAACGTTGCATTCGACTACGAATGTGTTTGGTAATTATTTATATATATTTTTAAATAATATATATATATATATATATATATATATATATATATATATATATATATATATATATATATATATATATATATATATATATATATATATATATATATATATATATATATATATATATATATATATATATATATATATATATATATATATATATATAGGAGTGGGAGTCAGAGTCAAGTCAGGAGTCGAAACAATCGGTGGGTTGGTATGTATGAGGACAGAGTAGTGTGGCGTTCTATTCTCTCAGCCTACATCTGCGAGAAGTGGCGTGATAGTTAGTTATTTATAAAAAAAAATATTTAAAAAAATAAAAACTGAGTATTTTTTCAATTTCCTGTACTGGACCTGTCGATACGCTATAATACAGTCACTTGTATAGAGAGGCGATTTGTAACATGGCGTCCCATTGTGTCTGCCGTCAGAAGGTTAACAATCACTTCAACCGTCGCCGTCGCAGCTAACTTCACGTCACTGTGATAAAGATCTCCTAAGAATCCGCGCACGCCCGGGAATCGTGTCAAAAGCTTAGAATAACTAACGGAATCAATAGGAATACAGAATACGTGCAACAAAACGTTCGTCATTTGTCAGAACCTCTTTAGATGCTGCGGTCTCATTGGCGCGAGTACCTACTTGTGCCTCGTAACAACGTATCAAGAGGATTAATCATATTTTGAGTACCTGCTTACCTACCTTGATACATCCTAATCGATTTTTAAATATAAAATCTGTCACTCCGTTCAGCGTAATAGATATATTGATAAAATGACGACTCATACATATATATTACATATACACATTAATATTACTATCCTTAATCGCATACAAGTCTAACTAACTAACCAACCATCACGCTATTTCTCCACAGGGTCGGCAGAGAGATACTATAGATAATAGAGAAGAGAACGAGATACATATATAATAGAGAACGCCACACAAATCTGTCTAGCTGGATTGCAAACGATCTTCTCCTCTATTACATTCACGCATCTCTTCATACAAACCCGCCGATTATTCCGAAATCGTCGTGCAGAGAATTTAAATTTAAATAAACAGTTATTCAAATATCATAGTATGAATCAAAAAAATAGTTTAAATGAAGTATATATGTATATGTGTGTGTATTTGTATTGTCCTGTTCACATTTCAATATGATTTAATAAATGAAAATCGAATAATTTTTTACTATATATTTTCCTTTATTTCTTTAATTGTTATTATTTTTTGCTTCTCTCTCTCCCTCTCTCTCTCTCTACTTCCTCTTATATCCTTTTTATTATTACAATGCATTTCGTTTGTAATAGCCAAAATCACTTGCAAACGAGTAAAAGCTGAAAAAGTTATTGTGTATGAAAATACTACGTTGCATTTTTTCATAAAAAATGAATATATAATTAAAATGTAACTTTGTTTTAAAAATCGTCATGATTTTTAAAACAAAGTTACAAAAAAATCACAAAGTTAGTGCTTCAAATATAAATTATAATTGTATATATTTATGCTTATTATTTTATTTAATATATTCTATTTAATATATCTTGCCAACTCTAATGTATGGAAGTGAAACATGGAGTTGGCAAAAGAAGGATTAAAGTAGAATGAATGCAGTCGAAATGCGATATCTTAGAAGAATGTGCGACAAAACGATGTATGAAAGATGTTTGAATACGAAAGACAGAGTGGTGTGGCGTTCTATTCTCTCTGCCTACCCCTGCGGGGAAGCGGCGTGATGGTTAGTTAGTTAATTACTTAGTTTATTATTTTATTTAATATATTCTGGCTGCAATAAAGTATTGAAATCTGTGGGGTTAAAAATAGCATCATTATGAAGTGTTCACAATAGACTCACGATGAAGGTTTTCTCTTTTAAGCCGGACAATAACATTACCTGAGTTAGAGCAGCGTTCAATAAAGATAAATGGTTATCGTTTTGAGATGACGTTAAGTACAAACTTAGCCGTGTTGTTATACGATATCTGACGCGATCTACAACGCAGATCCTATTACTCCCGCACTAAAAGATGATATCGGTCCACTATTGGTCTGATAACTAACAAAGGGTTGAAACCAGGGAATATTTGATTTATCGATTTGTCATTCAATAACATCTCGAATATGTTAAACTAATATATAGTTTATATATCGCTCACTCCTCTCAAGAACGTCATATATCAAAATTCGTCAATTTTCAGTTGTGGATGTTCTCACAATGCCCATAAAATGTACTATATCCCAGCAAAAGCGGCATATTTTTAACTTAATATTTACCCGCTACAGGGCAAAAAGTGTTGTTTTTGCATTTTGAAGAAAAGGTATTGTTTAATTATTTTTTTTCAATAAACTTCATATTTTTCAAATGGAGAAAAATATTAATGTTTTTCCTAAAAAGATCTGTTGGACATTAAAAAGTTCAATAAGTGGCTTGATATTTATTTTTAAAAGATTGTATTATATTTTTAAACATCTAAAACGATCTCCTGAAAAATCGTGTTTTTTTTTTATTTATGACGTTGAAAGGAGTGAGTGATATGTCCATTTGCATGTATTTCTTAATCAAATCCTGTAACACATGTTCTCAATTCAGTTGGACCTTAATTCAGTTGATGTTGCTCGTCTATTCAAATATGCGTTTATGGTATCTCGAGTCGATTGTTGTAACCGTATATACACGGGCCTACCAAACAATAAAATGACTTGATTGCAATCAGTGTTAAATTCTGCAGCGTGACTAATTTTTGAAATTTCTAAATTCGGCCACATCACCCCACTGCTTCAAAAACTGCACTGATTACACTTTCCCAAAGGGTTGAGTATAAAACTCTGTCTACTCTTGTATAAATAGGTACATAATATATCTCTTGAGTATCTAAAAGAGTCGTGTATTCCAGACGAATTTGTTGATAGACGTCTCATGCTTCGATCGGCTTTAACAACTGCTATAAGTAAAGTGCTACTTATAGCAGCTCGCAACTAGCGCATGAATTTTTCGAGCATGTCTTAGCTGTTGCAGAACCGATGGCATGGAATGCTCTTCCACCAGTAATTGAAAACACAGATTAAGATGATCAAGTCACAGGCACCGTGACATAGTTAGTTAGATATGAAACTAGCGTTACGGGTTTGATTCCCACCAGGTGCAAAATAAATTCAAGATTTTTTTTCTTATTAGTCTGGGTGTTTGTGATGTATTTTTCACATTTATCTTACCTATTCTTATTATCCTACCAGCAGAGAAGCCTCTAAAAGTAAAAACATTGCGGGTTATTCCTTTACAATTATTTCGAGAAACAAAACGTTAAATTTGATCAATTATTTCAACCATCTCATTTTCCCCATTTCAATCTCAGTGAAGCGTCAAATAATTCAGAATAATATCTTTCTTCAATTAGAGCTAAGGATATAATTCATATGAAATACACACAAAACTATTACGATTCGTTACGATAAGTACAAAAATACGAGGGGTCGATATGAATGTTATCTAAAAATGACCATTTGTGAATGAGATCACCAATAAACACAATATGTGAGTACTCAGGCGTCGTAAGTACTAGCCATTTTTATTAGCGTAATGTGCTTTTAATTTCTTATTTGATTATCCCAGTTGATTGCATTATAGCAATTATAATTGAACAACTAATAACTCGAAGTTCCTCGTAGAAGCTTCGGTGTATTTCGGATAGCTCTTCGACCTTGATCAATTATTACACATGTACCTTTTATAGATCACGTCAGATCAATCATTGTCTTTCGCCTTTTTTGGGCGTGGTTAGGCCTCACATTTGTCCGTATTTGCATGAACTGTTACACAATATGCTATTATTTTTGATGAGCCGTTTTTGTCTCGTATCGATTGAGTTCTGCAGCGTGACTTGCTGAGCTATACGTAATACAAAGTTTTTTCTTTAAATTTATCCACATAATTAAATGCTATGCTTAGAGCTTGTTGTTAGTTTATTTTATTTTTGATATTATCGACCTAATCACATTTCCTTTCGTGTTTAATGATCAAGATAATATCGGTCATATACGATGCAGTGCCCTACGCACAATGGGGTACGAATAATGGTTAGATGCGGAATACTCTTGTATCAGTAGTAAGAAACCAACTAAACGTATTTGGTTGCTAAATCATTTCTATATTTTTGCATACATACTGGGATACGCCTGAAAACATGATTAAAAATTGAAAATCATATTTTGAGATAAGGTTAATGATCCTGTTAGAATCTTGAATAAATCTAAATGAAAAGGTACCTTTTCTATACTCTCTGCTTACCCCTGCGGAAAAGCTGCGTGATGGTTTTTTTTTTAAGAATGGAACATTTGTGTTTTTATTATTTACGCAAATATTTCAATTGTATACTATTTATGTTAGCCTAAGCGGCTCATTATTAGAAATAGGTATAAAATTGTGGTAGAGTGGGTTCGAACCGAGAGACTCTGACTTAAGAGTCCGTGACACTAGCCACGGGACCACAACCTGACACGGTTAGTAAGTAAGTTTTATATTTTTTAAATTCAATATGCAAACTCGTATAAAAAATAGTAAATAAGTATTGGTCCACAAACTATTTGTAGTTTACATGAAAAAACCTTTAATAAAGAGTGAAGACATATTTAAACTTTTTTTTCTTTACGTATCCTAATTTATATAAAAAAACCCTTATCCGCACCCAAATGGTGCATAGGGCACTGTGTCATATTAACGCAGTGTTATCTTGATCGTTTATACATGAAGGAAAGGTGATCAGCCCTCCGCTTCAGGTAGCAGTCCATGGTAATTTTGAAAAAATATTACAGTGAAAAAATCACTAATATTTATTTTAACCCCCTTGGGAATCGAACCCGGGACCTCCAGAATGGTAGCCGAGCGTGCTGACCATTGCACTACGGAGGCGGACTGAATTTACGTCTGCAAAAATATGTTTACGAACAACTGCTTTATATATACTTCTCCCAGAAGTAATAGAAACAAAAATAATAATAATAGCTACCAATTGTAAAAATAAATTGAATTCCGCTATGTATTTGTAATACAACACGTTAAGTGATTCAAATAAATTAATTTGTTTGGATAATTTTTATCCATAAATTAATATATTTACATAAATGGTATGATTATTGCGGTCAGGGAATATTAACTTTCGCTATTGTATAAAACGCAAAATGTAATCAAACCCGTCCCACGCGAATCCATGGTTTATGTTTATAATTTACAATATATGTTAGGTACAGTGACGTGGTTAATTTTGGGGTCATAAAATATATTGAGTCATTTAGGCTGAGACGAGTCGGAAACTAATGGAGCATCAATAAGGGAATCAAGATAATGCCATACACATGTCACTTAAGCAAAATAATTGAGTTAATTAAAGGAACTATAAATCGTCCAGTCGCTTTTAGACTATTACAACTCAAAAATGACATTTCAATATACATTTTTTTATTTGCGTTTAATTTGTTAAATATCACTTCTTCTTTATATCTATCGAGACACGTATTTGGATGCATTCAGCCTCATTTTCTAACACCGTATTTTTTTATTATTTTTTTTATTTCAGAGTTTGAAAATTATGTGGAATGAATCAAAACACACGTCTCAATAGATTTAAAGAAAAGTGGTATTTATAAAGTAAAATTAATTTTAAGATTGATAAATTTTAACACAGGATGACTGCCTTTGCAATTTATCAATAATTTTAATACTGTATTATTAAAAATAAAACCCAACAAGCTGTAAAGTAGTTTTTCATTTATTATATATTTTTAAAAAAACTACATCACCAACACGCCGCAGGAGTAGACTAGATATGCGCATATCCATGCCTGAAGATGACAAGATGGTTGCCGAAACCAGTAGGAAAAAACAACCAAAAATAAAAATTATTTAGGAAAAAGTTTAAGTTTTATTTTATAAAGTATAAAACCTGTTAACTTTATGAATAATAAAAACAAATACTTTATATGATAATAAAAAACAACTTTAATTTCCACATTAATATTATTTGACCAGCGACCGAGTTTCATCGTAACCGACATCATCAGACTGATGACGGTTACGACGAAACTCGATCGCTGGCCAAATACAATTTATACTGAAAAAACCAGTAAGTTGTTACTTTATTACATAAATTACAGTTTCATCAAGAAATGTCAGTACCTACAAAACTTATATCTAACAGATACTTTCTATATCTGGATAATTATGAATTAAAGTTTGGTTTTTTGCAGCTAACATGCATAAGGAGTATCATTATTATTGCATTCGACTGTAGTAAAGTAAACAAAAATGTACGCATATACGAACCACCGTATACTTTACACATCACTGTGCACCGACGCCGACGCCTCTGACGCAAGCTTCGCGCGACGCCAGTTTCGTTCGGCGTCGCGAAGCTACAGCCGCTATTGTTTCGTATAGTACACACTGGTTAAACAGTAACTAGATGCGAGTAATTACGCCCAGAGCGCACGAGTGCACTGATTTTTTTACTGTACCAAGATTTAAAAATAAAAATAAACTATGCTGTATGAGTCGTGTCGAATTCTTCCTATTGCTTTTAAAAATGTTCCCCTATTTTAGACAATCCGAAATACCTCCTCGACACACTATACTCCTGTCCACTTGCATATATTATGAAGCCAGGAGCTTTCTTCCGACACCTCTTTGGTCCTTGATCTAACCCTTGACGATCCATAGTAGTACAAAATTACATACATTATTCTTCTCTTTAATTATCCTTATCCTCACTCAATAGTGCATAGGGCACAGCATTGCAAAGAAGCAGTTTTATCTTGATTCTCAAATACATTAATGAAAGTTGATAAACCCGATATTTCAGGTGCCAGTTTAAGGTAATGTGAAATAATTGTTTGAGTGAAAAATTACATACATATATTTTGACCCCCTTGAGAATCGAACCCGGGACCTCCAGCACGGAAGCCAAACTCTGAGTCATTAACCAAAGTCTAAAATTAGCGGACAATACAAATATTTATAAAGTTAACGGAGAAAAATATATAGAAGTTATGAAATTAATTATAAAAATTAGACACTTGGATAATACCATTTATTGTGTTTCATTTCATTATCCACAACTAGTTTCTAAAACTGCTGTATTTTTCATCGACACGTGATTACCAAAACTAATAAACTAATTATTTATCACCTGTTGATAAAAAAATAACGACAGATATCGAAACTAGTCGTGTGTAATGAAATAAAACTAAATAAGTGGTATTAAACAAGTGTTTTTAAAATAATCAACGTGTTATTCCATGAAGTTAATTTCAAATCAATTAGTAATAATCAATAAGAAAATGAATAATAATTACTAATATAACAGTTTCTGCTTAGTAAAAAGCTTCTTTACATCTCACCAATAGATGTCTCTAGTGAAGTTCTAGTGATTCATGAACAAGGTTTCTAAATTGGTTCATATATATAGAACTTCCAAGAATTTGAGTAGTGTGGTTGTCAATAATGGGTAGAATTGGTGAATGTTACACGTGTGTAAAGTGATCACTTAAACCAGCCTATGACGGTCGTAAGCCCCGTAAATGCCCAGACTTCCATATTCTTCTTCATCTTTGATGAGATGTCAAAAAATAATAAGAAAATGAAATTGATAATCGAATTAACGTCATTTGATAATCATTTTGTACGTATATATAGTTTCGGTTGAGTATGAAAAATATAAGAAATTTAAGTTTTCGAGTATCTGCCAAAACAATAGGATAATTATTATTCTATCTTGTCATTTACGAAAGCAAGCAGTGTATATTATAATTGCAAGTCTCGTATCGGCCTCGGGCAGATTTTGAGGCTTCTTAGGATCTTGGAAGGGGGTTGGAAGTCACAGTGGGGGTGGCGGAGGAGCGCGGGACGCGATTGAACAAATATGATTACGCTTGATTGATGATCTTCCTTAGCAAAAGATGTTAGTTTTACAGAGGCAATTAAGGGGCATCGTGTCTCCTAAGTGACGTGAAGGAGGAAGGATTTTTAACTCTAGGACTGAGGTAATGAAGATGCGTGAGAAATTGTATGTGGAAAGAAGGTGGTAGATTATTAATTTTAGGGATTATTAATTTTATTATAATAAGGGTTTGTTTTACGCATTAATTAGGAGGAAGACAATATAAATATAATTACCGTAAAGCCTCTATTTTGCACTAAAGAAAAAATCATTAATTATTTATTTATGTATCTATGTAAGTTTTAATATAATTTATTTGATAAAGGTAGTTTATTTAAAATCTTTGAAAAAATTCCAACGAATTACACTTGTGTTAATCTTTTTCTGGATTACACACATATCGCTCACTCCTTTCAAGAACCTTATAAATAAAAAATCGTCAATTTCCAGTTGTGCGTGTTTTCGGAATGTACAGAAAATGTGCTATATCCCAGCAAAAGAGGCATATTTTTAACTTAATATTTACCCGCTTCAGGCAAAAAAGTGTTTGTGTTTGCATTTTGAAGAAAATGTGTTGTTTAATTATTTTTTGAAATGTACTAAATATTTTTCAAATGGAGAAAAAACCTTCAGGTTTTACCTAAAAAGATCTGTTGAATAGTAAAAAGTTCAATAAGTGGCTTGATATTTATTTTTAATACATTGTGATATATTTTTAAACTTTTAAAACATTCTCCTGAAAAATCATGTTTTTTGTTTTATGACGTTTGAAAGGAGTGAGCGATATATAAAATGTATTCGAATTGAAATTGTGGGCTTCTTATTACAAACAATATCTAAAAACCCAAAATATTCTCTATTTGTGGTATTTTGGTAACGGTGTAGTTGGATATATTTTTTTTATCTAAAGCGCGCGACAAAACGTTAGCTGAGTTATTTGCTAGTTTTTAGATATTTAAGAATAATAAATTATGATTTATTCTAAGGCATGTTTCACTATTTCAAAGCATTTAATAACTGAAATATTTAAACCCATTTAAAATTACAAACACTTATTTTTCTCATTCTAAATTTATCTTAGAATCTGGATGTGCCCGTGGCATCATTTATATAAAGTTTTCATTGTGTTTAGGTTCTCCAAACAGTGATTTATACGAGTATATTGACGAATCTGCGTCACTATTCACCAATTTGCTACACTAAGTTTTATGTACATAAGTATCAAACTAATTCATATCACCAATTAAATTTGATTGCATGAGGTCATATATTTAAGGCAAATAAAAGTATTTTGAGTTATCTTAGCTTATGAATACGTTTCTTAGAACGAACTCGTATCACGGTTCAGAGCTCAAGATTTTATTAATTTGATGAAACGGTTAGTTAAGTGATTATTGAATAAACCAGTTCATTGTGCTAGGCGGTAGGTTTAATTAATGAGATCGTATGATTTTTATGAAAGAACGTTTAGAAAATGTAGAAATACAAGGCTTTCTGTTATTGTACTTTTTTTTAGATCTTAGCATGTTTAAGTTTAGGTAGGTAACCTATGAAATGAATTAGAGTGCTGATTTTTATCGTATAAAACTTCTAGCATATGTTTGAAATTGTATAAACGAATAAGAATAATACGCGCATGAGTATTTTCGATTACTCATATTGTTTATTTTACTATGAGATTAACAACAAAAATCAATTATTCTCCTTTTATGTTCGTCAATACTAATAAAACATAATGTCAAATATTATCAATAATTAACACCGTTTTTTTTATGATTTAAATTGAAAATATAAAAATTTTACTTAGAGTTTTTTTTAAACTGATTTAAAAAGCGCCATTTTCTAAAAATATTCCCTACAAACGCCTGCTGTAAATTAATTGTAGTATAAAAAATATATATGGCAATAATTTAGCAAACAATTGCGCTTTGTATTTGTTCAGTAGAGATTATCTCACTCTCACTGTTTCTAACTGCTGATGAAAGAGCGTTGTATGCCATCGGCCCGCAACAGTAAAGGCACGTTTATCAACTTTTGGGTCCTTTTTGCGACGTGGTGAGATCATTTTACCCGTGGTAGTTATTGTAACTGATCAAAGCGTGAAACATATAACATTAAATTCGTCTGGCATGCACGGCTCTTTTAGATACTCTGGAGCCGTATTGTGTTTTGATTTATACATAAGCAGATAGCGCTTACACTCTACCTTTTCGAGAAAGCGTAATCAGTGCTATTTGTGAAGTAAATAAGTGATGTGACTGAAATAAGAAATTCCAAAAATCAGTCTCCCTATTAAAATTATTTGTTTTGATTGCAGTCTACTGATACGAAATTAATTGCAAAAAAAATAATTGTTTTTAACCTTTTCTCTAGTAAATACGTACCTTACGGTATTTACATACATATGTCTAAGGTTTGTGTGTTATTATATAAATAAGAGTAGAGTTATGACAAAGTTTGTGTGCGGTGGTGGACCCCAAATCTGGAATCTGCCATGCTACTGCTGACCCTTACCCAACTCAATTTCATACGGGCTACGTGTTTAACAAAATAAATTCCCGTAGTTTATGAAAATATTTTTAATAAAAAAATGCAATTTACGTAATTGTCTTACATACATATGTATGTAGATTAGAAATAGTAATTCCGACCCTACACCGATTTTATTAGAAACAAAAAATCAATGTACGTAGGTACGATACGCGTTCAATTATTCGAATGCGCTTAAGAACTTTTAGTTCCTTAAAAGCCTATGCGATAGGAGAAGCATTGGTTCGAAAGTGTTATTTTTCTTATGGGACAAAACGCCCTGCTATAGAAATGGTTAAAAAAAACTTCGAATAAATTCCCAATAAGCCACGCATGATCCGTGATGAAAGTACGGCCCAATCGAGGATGAGAACATCCCTATAAAGTTCACTCCATTCCCCATAGAAAGGAACCTTCCGTTTTATGGTGAAATATCCATGTAACAAGCTCGGAGAAAGCTTCTTTCTGCAAGGTGGGATGTTTTTCCAATTTGCGAAGTTGCGCCTCTCGTTCTGAGGATCGAAGCCGACGTCGAGCTTTGCCCTCCTGCCGCGTGGCGCTATAGTCGTTTCGTGTCGGCGGAAGGCGAGGGGAAGCGCGGAAACCGTCAGTCGTGAAGGAGATTTTACGGAGGCCGGGTGTACGCTCGTTCGCCCAAAACGCGGTCGTAATTCGCCCAACGTATAATAGTGTCATATTGTTACTGACAATACTCGTAATCCTGTCTAAAATTTCTCCCGATTCGTCGTGATTCGTTCCGAGACTGTCAGAGTGCGCACGATTTCAGTGATAAGATCGCGGGATTTATTTTCGCGATAAATCTACGCTCGTATATTTTCAGCGATTACATCGTATTTCGGAGGAAATTTTCAAGGGGGTACTCCACCCGACCAACTTTAATCTAGCCCGATAATTGGCAGAGTGACGCCAAAATGCGATTGTCAAATAGGTAAAACGTTTCCCCGCGAGTTTGCCGAAAGTACTGTAAAGTTTTCCGGACATGTTTTTTATTTGAAGCAGTGTTTTCCCTCGGTGCGGGTCGTAGAGAAAATCTACGCTCACCCGCCACGGCGCGGTGTAAGCCTTTTGCGGAAGTACTAAACCAATATTACTCCTGCGAAAGTAACTTACTGCACCGCTTATGAGCGATATTACTTTCTTGCGTGATTTGTTTCACATACAAGTTTGTCGAACTTTCGATTCAGAATCAAAGTCACCAGTGTTATCGTAAATAGCGACAAATAGGAAATAATATAACCCTGCGGTCCTAGAGATAAACTGCCGGTCAACTGTTTATTGTTATCTAAGTTGAAAGTATTCTGTGAAGTGATTAATTTCGAGCGGAAATTAAGTGAACAGATAAACAATATTTTGTGTGTTGTTAAGACGACAATAAGGACACCGTGGGATGCTCATTTCAATGCGGTAGGTAAACCTTTAAATTACACATCCTTAATAATCATAAATTGCCAGAAAATACGGTCTTAGAATGTAGAATAGCCAAATGTGGTCGGATAGTTTAAAAACGTCCCGAGTTGAGCAAACGGCTTGCACAAGTGAAACACATGTTCTTTATTAATCTGCATCGTACCAATTTAAAAAAAAAACATCGTAAAACATCGTACATCACATGTTTTAATATAAAAACAAATAAAAATAATCTAGAATCTGATGCGGAAGCAAGTAAAATTGCATAAAGTAATCGCGTCATGAAAATTCAATGGTTTTGATTATTTATTATACTTTTTCAACAATTAATAAGCAAATTTAGTATAAATATTTCACATTTTTTAAAATAAATATTATTGTTTAAATGATGTCATATGTAATATGTTTTAATAAAATTCTAAGTGGGTCATTTATCGCCAACAACAATGTTAATGTGATAAATATAGAAATTAATAATAAAAATAGTTTATTAAAAAAATAAACTAATCATTTAAAAAATCAAAGAATATTAAGTATTTTTACTTAAGTATAATATAAGTAATTATTCTTATTTATTTTAGCAGTTAAAAAATATTAAAATATTTATATTAATTCACATTTGATAAATAACGAATCGGCTATTTGCATATATTGAAATATAGAATCTGAAATTTATTGTTGTAATATTATATTTTGGAAAATGTTAATGATTTATAACTTTAAATAACTTTAAATATCAATTTAATTTAAAAAAACTGAGTGGACTTTTGGACCATCGGATTAGTGTCTTATTAAATAAAATAAAAGAAAATAAGCGAAACATTAAAACATGCTGAAAAATTAAGACAGATTTTATTTAGAAAACGGGTAACGATGATAGAGGGAAAATATATATAAAACATGTTATTTTCATATCAGACATTGTAACTCTTGTTGAGTGATGATTCTTTATGAACCGTGTTAGTTTGGGCTATTTTTAATTTCATTCAGTAGTTACATTCGCTTCTTGGCAAACGATATCGTCCAGTGAAGAGTTGTTCTGAGTGTTTATAGCCTAAAATCTAATAATAAAACATACCCAGTGGGCGAAACTATATCAGCTGGGCTCTTACGCAAACAATCAAATGATACTCTATTAAGTAAAACCAGGAATAAAAAGAAATTAGTATTCTGCGCAAAAAGTCAAGAAAATTTTCCGATTAAATAAAACGACAACTATTCGCTTTCTTATCATAATTAAATACGAAATAAAGAAAAAATATTTTTTTACTTTAAAAAATCTTCAATGTGAAATGACTTTTTTATTTTTATAAATTCATTTGATACACAAAATTCGTACAAACGTATTTTTTGATCAAAATAAACTTTTACTGTTGAAGACGTGTGTACGCATAAGTGTAAACGACCTCAGTTTTTTTCAAATGTACCTATTAGTCATATCAGCATACTGTATTGGTTTCAAATCTAATATATTTATGCATTTATTTGCATGAACCAAATATTATTTACACCAATTTAACCAAAAGTAAACGGCGAGAAATATTTTTCATCTGAAGTAAAATTTTATGAGGGCCTAAATTATTGCATAAAGCTTCGTTCGTATTTACTTTCCTTTGACAAAATACCCATAGAATGTTTGCCAATTTATTTCAAGAGAGCTAAGACCTCACTTTTGAATATGTACAAATACAAATCCAAATATCAAAGAAAAATGATAAAGTATCAATCTGTTAAATACTTTTGCCTTGTATTTGAAATATTTCTTCCCTCATAATACGTCTGAATGTGACATCCTAAACTTTACTTTTCTCGGTTTTTCTTTTCCTTAAATACATTTAAATGAACGAATTAAATAAATTATATAAAATACCAATTTTGTAATACACAATTATTACATATACGCAGAGTATCTTAGAAATTGTTTACACATGGTTACAATGAATTTTAAATGATTTCAACGTAATAATTTTATGTAAATTATTTGTTTTATTTCAAATAAAAAAATATGATTTTATAAGGTATAACTCAACGTTTTATTCCATCATCAAGTATTTTAAAAGCATTTATCAGTTTCTTCTACGAGCAATGCATACCTACTTTTACTAAAGTAAGTAGCTATCTAAATTTATCAATTATATTACGAATAATATTTTATAGTTGACAGTATTTTAAGCTGACATTCTTTTGATGATCATAATTATGTTAAAACTATTGTTAAAAGCTCACACAAATCATTGAAAGTATTTATAGCATATCTGTAAAACATAAAGTAAAGCTTTGCACCACCATTTTTTAAGGAAATGATGATGGATAAGATAAGGTAAATGGGTTGTAATCGAAAAATCAGTAGTCTATGAGCAATAATTATTAATATTCTTTGAAATTCGAGAACCAAACCTTCGTTAGTTCATTAAGTTTTTAGAGAATCAAGCACCGGCGGCTAATAAAAAACCTTTTATTGTATTTCATCACATTACATTGTATTATACTGTATTAACGAAATTTTAAGGATTTTGATAACATACAAAAGATTATACGGTTTTATTAAATATTAGTGTTTCTACCCGATTCGTCCAAAATTTGGATTGTAATAAATACCTACATACTCATAGTTCTTTTCATCAAAACGTAATATTTTTAAATATTCCAAAGTGAGAGTGCAATTTCTTTGAGATTCTTTAAAAATA
This sequence comes from Brachycentrus maculatus, assembly GCF_059751285.1. Lineage (NCBI taxonomy): Eukaryota > Metazoa > Arthropoda > Insecta > Trichoptera > Brachycentridae > Brachycentrus > Brachycentrus maculatus. The sequence continues at coordinate 129,547 of NW_028281644.1, read as the reverse complement.
CAATTAACATGAATATTCATGTCAATATTAGAATATTCTATGCTCCTATTGTAAATTTACTTTGTTCATGGTAAAAGAAATCATGAATATGTATAGGAATTAATAATAATAATAAAGATACTATGACATAAGCACCATTTTATTGATTTTCTCGATTTTCTCAACCACCTATAATGTTCTAACAGCGACTGATTAATCATTTTAAAATTTAAATATAAAATTATCGCCTGTGCATAAGTGAGATATGAAAGTTGTAGAGTAATTAAAAGTCCAATTATATATTTCTTTCATTAATTTATTCGGCAGTCACTTTGTGGTAAAACCTATCCATTTTTAATTAAAAACTTTACTTAGTAAATACCACTTTTGTAAATATAAATAGTGGTGTTTAAGTAAAAAATTTATTAAAAAATATCATTTGTTATTGGTTTAAACTAGTCAGGTATTGCTGAACTCGGATACCTATGCATTAATACACTCCGGTACTATCATTAAGGATATTGAATGTTCATGATTTAAGCGATTGATTCAACCAAGTTACAGCCAGACTAAGTTGGACATATTCTAGAAGTTTGGTAAACCGAGTTTCACGGTTGACGAAATGGTAAGACGATATTTGGAGAGAAGCGATTTATTAAATCATAACATCTTCTCAAACTGTATATAGTTATGCATACAAGCATATTTATACTGTATCCAACTATAAAACTACTACCACTACTGCTACTACCATCACGCCGTTTCCTCACAGGGGTAGGCAGAAAGGATAGAATGCCACACTCTTCTGTCCTGACATACACTCCTCGCCTCCTTCACATCCATACATCTAGTCATACATGCCCTCCGATTACGCAGACTTTTGACACCGCCAGATTTTAGGTTCTGATTGATCTGATCGTGCCAAGTCTTTTTCGGTCGTCCTCGTTCTGTTTTCCCTCTCACATTTGCCACATATATTTTCTTAGTCACTTTCTCGTTATCTATTGGTTCCACATGTCCATTCCACCGCAAAGAACTCTTCTAACTGTTTTCAAAAGGCAAGTGAAATTATTCTTATATGTAATTGAAAAAAAACTGCATGATTTTTAGCATCAACTTTAGTTCTGTCATATGAAACAAAAGACGTATATTCTCTATTTGAGACACCAATATTTTAAATACTTGAAAGTGGTCATATCAGAAGTTGGAATAATCAGTGTGTATGTATGATGAATGAAAAAATCTATGAATGTGGAAGTGGCGAAGATTGTGTGCCAAGGCAGATTGGTGTGGCATTCTATTCTCTTTGCTCACTCCCGCGGAAAAGCGACGTGAAGGTTTATTATTAAGTTACATATTCAATTATTTTTAATCTAAATTTGAGACTAAGTTGTAGGTATTAGATGAGTTGTAGGTATAAGATAGGTGTAGATATTAAATGGTAGGTAGTATTTAATCAATAAATAAATTCAAGAAAATGTTTTAACCTAACTATCTGTGTGGAATGGTTCTAACCAGGAGGAGGGAGTAGAAATAGCAATTTAAAGAATTAATTAATCTCCATTTACGTCTTTATATTTGTGTATGACTGAAAAATAACCGAGAAAACGCGTAGCTTAAAAAAATACTAAACGCACATCCCGTTTACTATTACAATTTGTACTTATTTTTCAACTTAAATAGAGTTTTTGTCACTACGAAACGCACGCCTCTGCCATCTGCATGTAAAAATGTACAGCTATGAATATCTTAATTTAATAATAATAATAATAAATCCCTTACCGCAACCCAATGGTGCATAGGGCACTGCTTCATATAAACGCAGTGTTATCTCGATCATTTACACATGAAGGAAAGGTGATCAGCCCTTCACTTCAGGTACCAGTCCAGTGTAATATTGAATAAATATTAGAGTGAAAAAATCACTTATATTTATTAAACCCCCCTGGGAATCGAACCCGGGACCTGCAGAACGGTAGGCGAGCATGCTGACCATTACACTACGGAGGCGGACCGATCTTAATTTACATACATAAAATTATAATCCCGGTTCATTTAAATATCATTTTCCTGAAAGAAAAAAATTACCTCGTTACAGCGCACATTCATTCATATATTAAACATTTTCTTATGAAATTCTCAAAACACAAAAAACTTTTTGCAGTACTTACTACAATTTATTTTCTTTTACAAATACTTAGTCATAAGCAGATGAACCGAGGAGGAAAAAATACCCGGATCTTTTTATAAATATTGAGTAACCAAACGTTGTTGATCTTCGGTCTACCCCTGCGGGCATACGGCGCGATGGTCTGGTAATTACATAGTCAATAAAACGAAATAAAAAGACGTTAATTTATTATGAAGCTTAGGTGCTAAATGAAAACATTGTATTCGGTGTGTCGGGAAATCGCTGGCAGACTTTACCGCTCTTTTATTAAATGATGCTGTCAAAAATCATAAATTGAACGCGAGAGAGAGAAAATACGGCGCTCGCCGAAAGTAAACCAAAACGCTGATTTATATTATATGATGTTTCGAATGTGAAATGTTGGCAGGATAAAATATAATTTATGTAGGGAAATATGAACGAGTGTTTCGAGTTTTCGTGTTTTTTCTTCGTTTTGTTGAGAAAACATCGCGCCGGATGCTAGCGGGCTATATTTAAGCTCAGTGCATGGACCGACTTTGATCTACAATTAGTTAATGGGAGGGATTTCCAACATTTTGAGATGAATAAAAAAAGGTCTCTGTAAATAACGTGAAAGGGGCCAACGTCTCGAGGTCAAATCAATTACCAATACGGTCATAAATTAGAAGGTTGATAATTTTCACAATGCGAGCGCTTTTGGCTAAAATTTTCACTTTTAAATTACACGAAATTATAGTAACTTTAAATGTTAAGAGTAAACCCACTCACAGTGGGAAAAGACTATGAAAACTTGTAACCTAAAGTAGGGCTTTGATAATCGGTGTTTCATAAGCCGTAACCAGATTTCAGAGTATCTTGGACGTTGCGTTATTCAAATAAATAATGCTCTCAATTTTCAGAGTGGTCAAATTTTCGTTCGCATATTCTGGATTAAGCTCCACTTAGTAGTTATTTCTATCAAATAGTTTTTGACAACTTAAATGAAGAAGAACATCTGAAGAAGTCTGCACGTTTACATGACTTACGGCCTATCTTAGACTGGTTGAAGTAATCACTAAATAATACTATTTTTATGAGATGTTTTCAATTGGTGTATTAATTAAATATTCACAGTTCGAATAACGTGGTTATTAAACACGGATAACGGTTATATAAAAGTAAAATCTCTTTCAGTTTGAGTATTTTTGAGAATACATATATATAATAGTTTCACTATTGAATGTTTTATAACATAATAGTAGAATTGCATGTATTATAATAATAATAATAATAATAAAATTGGATAACTTATATAGCGCCATTTTCGTAAAAAAATACCTCAAGGGCGCTTCACGGTGAATGAATTGGGGAAAATATTATGGTGGAAATGATTTAGCAAACAAATGTGTTTTTAGTCTTTTTCTAAAGATCATCTCACTCTCACTATTTCTAACCATTGGTGGAAGAGCATTCCACGCCGTCGGTCCTGCAACAGCAAAGGCACGCTCGCCAAATTTAGTGCGTTGGTTGCGAGCTGGTAAGATAACTTTGCCCATTGCAGATGTTGTAGCCGATTGAAGCGTGAGACGTCTATCAACCAATTCATCTGGAATACACAGCTCCTTAAGATACTCTGGAGCCATATTGTGTATTGATTTATACATGAGTAGGCAGAGTTTATACTCAACCCTTTCGGGAAAGCGTAACCAGTGGAGTTTGTGAAGTAGTGGGGTGATGTGACTGAATTTAGAAATTCCAAAAATTAGTCTCGCTGCTGCGTTTAATACTGATTGCAGTCGAGTCATTTTATTGTTTGGTAGACCCGTGTATATACCGTTACAATAATCTACTCTCGATATTACAAACGCATTTATTAATAGACGGGCAGCATCAACTGGCAGATTCTTGCGAATGCTTTTAATTTGCCTTAGCTGATAAAAACATGAACTTGTTGTTTTGCTAATTTGAGTCTCAAGGGAGAGATCAGAATCTAAGAACACGCCGAGCAGTTTGACGGCCGGTGTAGTTGTACTCTTTGGATTGAGTGGTGTCCATACCATAATTGCATTATTTTAACATAATAATACAATTGTCTGCCTCCGTAGTATAATATTCAGCACGCTCGGTAACCGTTCTGGAGGTCCCGGGTTCTATTCCCAGGTTCGATTCCGAGGGAGGGGGTCCAATAAGTATTTTTTCACTAACTAACTAACTAACTAACTAACCATCACGCCGCTTCCCCGCAGGGGTAGGCAGAGAGAATAGAGCGCCACACCACTCTGTCCTTGCAAACATTCTTCGCCTCTTCCACGTTCATGCATCTCCTCATACATACCCGCCGATTGTTACGACTCCTAACCATTGATTTATGTATTTTTTCACTCTAATATATATTCAAAATTACCCTGGACTGGTACCTGAAGCGGAGGGCTGATCGCCTTTCTTTCATATGTAAACGAGTAAACGAACAAGATAACACTACGTTTACATGATGCAGTGCCCTATGCACCATTGGGGTACGGATAAAGATTTGAAGATGAAGAATAATTTTTGAGAAAATCGTAATTTATTACCTATGAGGCAATTTTTTTAAATTACTACTTTAAGAGCGCTTTGCACATTATTTTATATTTTTTACTAACGTTTATTATTAATTTGATTATTGTCTTCATTCAAATAATATTGATTTATCCGATTTCGTATGAACCTGGTTCAGGGCTGCGGTAGAGATGTCCGGTGTCCGAGGTCCGGCACTAGGGATGTGCGATAGCGTTCGATATTAGGGATGGACGATTCTCGGACCGATATTAGGCGGTCCGTCAGCAGCATCCGTCGGTGGGGCATAAATCATCCGGGACACGCTTCCAGTGACAGCCGCGGCCATTCATGATGGCAACAATAATAGGTGAACAGCCCCCGCACAGATGCGTTGCCGGATTATCCAGGAAACGTGCTGCGCACGACCATGGTGGCAAATAATATTGGAGCGACAAAAAACGGTATTTGAAAGTCTTCAAATAGGCCTTAAATCATAAACAAAATGTTAGTAGTTTACATATTTTGAATATTGTATATTTGTGTATTTCATATATCGCTCACTCCTTTCAAGAACGTCATAAATCAAAAAACTTGATTTTTCAGGAGAACGTTTTGAAAGTTTAAAAATGTAAAACAATATATTAAAAATAAATATCAAGCCACTTGAACTTTTTACTGTGTAACAGGTATTTTTAGGTAAAACCTAAAAGTTTTTTCTCCATTTGAAAAATATTTAGCATATTTAAAAAAATAATTAAATAATACCTTTTATTCAAAATGCAAAAACAACACTTTTTGCCCTGTAGCGGGTAAATATTAAGTTAAAAATATGCCTCTTTTGCTGGGATATATGTAGTACATTTTCTGGGCATTCCGAAAACATGCACAACTGAAAATTGTCGATTTTTGATATATGACGTTCTTGAAAGGAGTGAGCGATATATGCATATCAATACATTAAAATAGCTTTTAAATCGTCTTCAATTAGGACTCAATTCAAAAACACAATGCATTATTGATGTGTACAAATTTAGAGTATGTATTTTATACTTGTTTAAAATGGAAAACAGGGAAATTATTTTGTATATTTGGGATGTATGTTTTTTTTATAAATGGAAAGATAGATAAATTTATAGAAAGGATAGTGAATGCCGGGAAAAGAGTGAGTGGTGTACTTAAACAGATAAATTAAAAGCCTAACAGTGGAAGCTAAACGAAGTTCTGGTACCAACTCTAATGTATAGAAAGAGGCATGGAGTTGTCAAAAGAAGGATAAAATTATAACGAAGGTAGTCAAAATGCTTAAAATAAAAATGAAGATGTGTTTAGATGGTTTAGGTATGTGAAACAAAAAAAGGGGTATAAACAGTAAAACAAAAAAATGAGGCAAATGAAGTTGGGAACAGAAGCAGAAGAAGACCGTGGAAAACATGGAATGATCAAGTACTTCAAAAACTTGAATGTGATTAAGTGAGGAGTCGAAATAATCGGCGGGTATATATGACGAGATGGATGAATGCGAAAAAGGCGAATATTTTTTTGCAAATACAGAGTGGTGGGCTTCTATTCTCTCTGCCTACCCCTGCGAGAAGTGGCCTGATAGTTAGATAGTCGGTACATTTGTGCATTTCCATATATGTATATGTGTACCAAAGCATAAACATAATGTATTTTTACGCTTTGCGACGGCAAGGGATGTCTTATAAAAACACTTACAGATCACGAAACAGCTGTCACTTAGAATCGTTATAACAATAACAAGTCAAAAATGCGCTTTTAGAAAAATACAAGTTCTGCTAAATAAATAACACCGAACAAACCGATTTTTCATATACACTTTGCTTTGAAAAGGATAGTGTGAAATTACCCAGTATTTATTCAGATTATTAGTTTTGTACTGACATTTCTTGGTAGAACTGCATTTTATATAATAAAATAACAACTATGTACAGACCTATATAGTTTTTTCACCAGACTGATGATGTCGGTAACGATGAAACCAGGTCACTAGTCAAATAAAACATACCTATATCAAAAAAACTATTTGGTTGTTTTTTTATACAGCATGATTTTAGCATTTTTAAGCTTTGCTTAAAGAACTGACTGCATTTATAAAAATCAGCACCCGTATTGTTTCAAAAACAGTGTTTATATTCATATTAAAGTACTCTTTGAGTATGAAATAGAGCGTATAGGCATCCTATCTTAATAATAATTTCAATATTTTCACAACGTACATGATGTATTATTTATTGTATTCAAAAGCTGTATCATAATTAATATCAAAAATGAAAACCTCGCCCACGCTTTCAGTCGAGCGAGACACCTCATAAAAATGTTTAATGTTAAACATGTCACTGGACTAATTGGAGTACATCTCGTATGCCGTTTTTTATCGGGTAGCTGAATTTTAGTTTATTTATTGTAACTGCAGACAATTGGTAGAATTCCATTTCTAATTTTTCGGTAATATATCCAAAATTAAACATAGATTGAATTCTACATTTATTTACATATATGTGACATTATCAAATACTGCTTTATTAAGACGTCTTATTAAAACATTATTCTAGGTAACGATCAAGATAACACTGTGTCGCTACGATGCAGTGCCCTATGCAACATTTAGTGCGGATAAGGGTTTAAAGCAGAGAAAAGAAAAAAACTAACCATCCAATTTTTGGATAATATATTCAATATTAAAAAAGGTTATTCGATTGAATTCTACTTTTATTTACATAAGTATATATGATAAAATGCGAAGCGTTTCATCAAAAACTGCTTGATAACGTATTAATAAGACGTCTTAATAAAGCAGTGTTTGATAATGTCTTAATAAGACGAAACGCGTCACATATTCTCATATAGGTATATGTAAAAACAAAAGTAGAATTCAATCCAATAACCTTGTTTAATTTTGGATATATTACCGAAAAATGTATTTTAGTTTCCGGTCAGATGGCCGAGCCAAAGTCTATCCCCAGACCGCTGTGATTATTTATGTGACAATCTGTTATGTTTGTCCAGTACGTATGGCGGCTGTATTGTGAAAGATGAATGATTCCCAAATAAACGTGCAGTGGATGCAGTTGCAAGTGTCTCTTTGTTGATTTTCTGGTTTTGGGACACGTTTTTTTCACTTCCGCACGTGTTTCGTGATGGCCCTGTGTCGTAATCAGTCTTTGTATCCGCAGCCTTCAGAAAGCTTTCTGAGTATTTGTTTTAGAAAACCTTAAAGCCTTTAGACTAATGACTTTCCTATTTAAATTAAACATTTTTTTCAATTTTATTATTCTTTGAAAGATTCACTGCATCGTATACGCGGAGATGTTCCATCCTCTCAATTAAATATAAATTCAAAACTTTCTCCCTTCAAGTAATATACCTTCTTTATTTTTTTATGTGTGTGAAATTTCTTAATAACATTTTGATCAGCATTCCGATTTTAATTAAGTTCGAAGATAATATGCAGTATAACATAAAGTAAATACAAATAATGTAAAGCGCCTTTGAGACAATATTTCGTAATAAGGGTCCTTAATAAATAAGCCAAATATTATTATCATTATTATATCATTATCTGGTACCAGTTCAGTGTGATATTAAATCAATATTTCACTGAATAACGACTCATATTTATTTTAATATGTATAACGTGCTAACATGTTTATTAATACCCCAATAATGGATCAATTGTCACAAAAACAAATAGTTTTCGTCAACTCATTTTCCTTTGATTATCTGTTTAAAGTTTGTAAATCGATATTGAGTTACTTAAAATAAACACTGTTGAAACCAACACGTCACTGTTTTGTAAGGTTTTGTGTAATTCATATATTTACAAAACAATTCACACTCACTGTGCTTACGCAAAAAATATATATAAAAGAAACACCATTCCCCTTATTTCTATTCAGATGTCAACGTAAATCCGTTATATTTATTTATTAATTCAGCGACCAAGATAAATGGAATATTAGTTCAAAAGTAGCCCAATCATTCAAAAACATATTTTCATATGCCACGGGGCTATTTGAATATTCACAATAAAAAATTGTTTACACCCCGTGTTGATAATTACAATTTATAAAGCAGTCAAAGCTATAACTCGTTTCGATGGCTAGTTTGATTGCAGGGATTTCGAGGGGTGGTTTTTCACAAAAAGCTTATTCAATTAACCGCTGAAATAAACCGTATTAAAAAAAAAATCTAATTAAAATTGAAACTGCCATTTGTAAATATTTAAATAGTTACCTATTTATTTTTGTGTGTTTAGACGTAAATCGGTAATTTATACAATTCACATGTGCCATTATAATTTATCTCCAATTCAACATTTTTTTGTTTCTTGTAAAAACACAAATTACATATGTTTGTTGTAAGTATTATTATATTTAAGTATTGATTTTTTTTTTTTTTATTAATATAACAACGTATGATTATTTGAAATGTAAACCCGATTATAATTGTAAGATTGAGAAAAATCTTAATTTTTATTTCATAACAAATTTCGTTTGTAGAAAATTTCTATGCATATTCCTAATTACAACACATTTATTTAAAACATAATTTCGATGTTTTATGAATGAATAATTGACATCGATAATTACCCTTCTAGATATTTTTAATTAATTAACCATTTTAATGTACTGCTTACAAGTAATTTATTTAAACAAAGAAAAACAAATAAATGTTTATCTATTATTTGACTATTTAAAATTATTTTTAATTATAATTTTACTTGGTAAATACCAATATTTCTTTATTTTTTGTATTTTGATGACTCCGCATCGTTTTTAAACACCGTATATGAAGCCAAGTACAAATTTTTTACTTGTCTTGGGGACATTGAAGAATGCAAAGGGGCTGTTTATTATTATTATTTATTTATTTTTATAAAGATTTTATTTTTTATCAGTGGGAACACGGAGAGTGGACTAGGCTTCAGTCATTATTGTAATATCAATTAAGAAATTATTAGCGATATTTTCAAATAAAATTTAAATAAAAATTAACAGATATTACGAAAAAGTGATTGACGAATCAATGAATGGAAAAAAAATTAAATCACTTTGAAAAACTTGGACCGAGTTATTCCCCTAATATTTTAAAATCACCCTTCTTGCGTGCGCTCTGAATTAAATATATTCGCATTTTTTGTTCGTAAGTTAAAACGAGTCCAAAAGTAGACTACGTCGACTGACCTAGAATTAATGAGATTCGTTTGGTACGCTCTACATTTCTACTGGCCAGAAGGCCAGGACAATAGATTTTGTATCGGATATGCCCCGGCGGATTTTCGCTGACACGTTTTTCCCGCCCATCCCCTTTCGAAACGCAGAATCATTTAATTTAAACTGGACTCTTTTGTTTCTTTCGAAATTAAAATCTTCTTTCGAGGCATCCAAAAAAATTAACATCTTCTCGTCGGAGATAATTAATTGGAGCCGGCGCTTTCTTTTTGCTTGGGAAATTTCAGGTTATCGTGTAAATTTAAAGGGAATCAAATTTCTGCCATAAATTTTGTACTTTTCCTTGAACTATTAATTGAGTTATAAAGTTATAAAAGCCGCTAATAAAAAATGTAGACGGTTAAAATACATTTCAAGCAAATTTCACATCGGTAGGTACAAATTAATAATTCTTATAAGGCACATTATCATTTCGTCGATATTTCTTCCGTTAATTCGGTCTTATTTTTTTTTTATAAAAAGTGCTTATCATCTTTTAATTCCTCTATTAACGAGAAGATAACTTTGAATACGATTTTAAATTATCAGCAATTTTGGTGCCATTGAGTTGAAATATAGTAAACTTGATATTTCTGAAATATCGATTTCGTAAAATCATTGAGGTTTTGTTATAAACCATGTACTATATTTATTAAAAAAATGAAATAAGAGGCATTTACTCACTTAGTGAATAAAATGTTAAAATTCAACATTTTCTTTAAGTCAAGTCTCAAAAATTCTCGTGAATTTTAAAGCGAAACTAAAAATAACTTTTAGTAGAAATCATATTGATTGCAAAAATAATTACATAATTGTCAAAACAAAAAATCAATGATAAATTTCTTATTCACATCCTTACCCGCACCCAATGGTGCATAGACCACTGTAACGTATATAAACAGTGTAATCTTGATCTTTAAAAACATGAAGCAAAGGTGATATTAACTAAATACCAATCCAGGGTAATATAAACTAAATACTAGAGCGAGAACTCACTTATATGGTATTTATTTTGACCCCCCTGGGAAACTAACCCAGGACCCTTAGCACAGTAGGCAAACGTACTGACCATTGAAACCATTTATGATGCCAAATATATTTACTAAAAATACTACCTAGAGAATGTTTTTTGTTATTATTATTAAACAATTTGCATATTACCCTTGAGGCTTACTTTAACGAAATATGCGTCGATTGTAACAACTTTTAAAAAATAAATAGAATTGACAATGATTTACGCAAATATCGTAGTCATACTGGAGAAAGTGACCAACTGTATTTTTTTACAAAACCGTGATCATTGACTATTTGATATCTTACTAGCTTAATATTGCCCTGAAAACATCCCAAAGGATTTTGCACTTGTAAGTATAATATATTGACTTCGTCAAAATGACTAACTGAATTGATGTTTATTTTCTTGCCAAGCAAAAGTGGTCACTTTCTCCTGTACGACTACGATATGTATGCGCCTAGCAACCACGTGTATTTTTCGCCACTCTCTTTAAAGATGGAATTTTTTGTACGTAAGCAATTTCTTATTTCGTGTTACAGAAAAATAAATATATGAACTAACGTTATATTTTGCCAGGACTAGAATATTAGGGCGTGTTAACAGCTTTTTCATGTTTAGCTTGCGTAAATTTGAATTGCCATTGTTGCGTGGATTTTGCTCGATTGTCATCGTTATTAGTCGCCATTAATAAACGAGAGTCAAAAGTCGAATCCGATACGAAATTATACACCCTAGTGATGTGAACCCAAAAAAATACAAAATCACAATCGTTATCATTTCGCTTCGTTACGAACTGGAGTAGCACAAAATTACAAGTTCACACAATGAAAAACATTGTGCATAGGCACAACCCCCCTTGAATCCATTCTGCCCATTTTTTCCTTCCCTCGTATGACGTATGTGTGCCTTTTTTCATCCCGCCAAGCGGATGGAGTGCGCATGCGTACAACAAATTATTTCAGTACCTATTCTATTTTAATGTCAATGATTGTAAATAATGACCCTGGCATCCTTTCATCACTGCGGCCGTGTATTGTTAAACCGATTCCAAATAGTGTCGCCGCCTCGCTCGCTCTTGCGTGAAATGGCGAGAGAGTGAACGAGACGGCAATATCAATGGTTGTTGTACCATTTTGTGTGTTGTTTAGTATGCAGTGAGGAGGTATTTTCAATTGTTTGTTTGAATTAGTTTAGTTTGTCAATGAAGCGATGACACTTCAAGCTCAGAATGAATTATTACGAAGTTTTACGAGGTGAGAATAAAATTCACAAATATGCTTCAAATAACTAACTAACCAACTAACCATCAAGCCACTTCCCCGCAGGGGTAGACAGAGGGAATAGAATGCCACACCACTATGTCTTTGCAAACATTCTTCGCCTCTACCACGTTCACGCATCTCCTCATACATACCCGCCGATTATTACGACTCCTTACCTGACCGCTTTCAAGTATTTGGCATACCTGATCGTGCCATGTTTTTCTCGGTCTTCCTCTGCTTCTTTTTCCAATTACATTCGCCTCATAAATTTGTTTTACCGTTCTTTCCTCACTCATTCGTTCTACATCTCCAAACCATCTCAACACATCTTTCTTAATTTTATCGATAATGCTTATCTCAGCTTTGCATTCCTTCCTTATTTCACTATTCGCACATCTATCATACATCGTTTTGTCGCACATTCTTCTGAGAGATCGCATTTCGACTGTATTCAGTCTACTTTCATCCTTCTTTTGCCAACTCCTTCAAATATGCATATTTTAAATGAATAACCTCTTGACGATATATAATTTTACCTTCATCGATAAAGTAATGATCAATGAATCGGTCAATTTAATAAGAAGAGGATATGTAAATTTGCTTCTACCTAAAAACACAGTGTAAAAAAGGAGTATTTTCTTAAGAAAACCATTTTTTTGGAAATTACTCCTTACGTTATTTTTATATGCACTTGAGCAAATGTCTCAAATGAAATTCGTAAAAAAAAACATTAAAATTATGCTTTTTCGAACTTGTAGTTTTAAAGCTCCTAACACGTATTTTATTCAGTTTAAGAAAATACTTTGAATCCTTAAAAATATGATTAAAAGTTGTGTCAAATGGATTTAAACAATATTTAGTAGTATAAAGGCGTAAATTCTACTACACTTTGATTCTTTTACACGTTTGAGATTATTATATGCCTTTTTCCGAGTCCTTGATTGACATCTTAAGACATTCTCAAAAAAAAATATTTAACAGTTATCTTTTACAGTTAGTATGAATTATGATTGGACATTTAATAACTTCATGCGTCATAGCAACGTAGCGGATTTCCACTTCTTTATAGAACCAGTTAGTTTTTCTTAAGTACACGACAAAATCTCATTAAAATATATCCATGTTTTAAGTTAATCGCGAGCAAAAACGTTATTCGGCAATTAATATTTTTTGCAATAATACCCATAAATGTTAGCAATCTTCGCCAGGCGTACGTATTACGTTTATTACACAAAAATTTATAATAATATGTCGCTGAAAGACGCATTAATCAATTTATAAACATAGATTATATACAAGTAGACGGCTGACTTGCGTTTTAACCTGCAGCCGAAACGCGCATAGCTAATAATTATAACCTTTTAAAGTTAATACGTTTTGGCAATGTTATGGCAACTGGCGCCAACGTGTATCAAATTCAAGCAATGCGTTGGTCTTATTATTTAGTGAAAAATAACAGGCGACGTACTATAATAATTATTACAGCTGTAATCGTACACCTAACACGTTATTTTAAATGTTCAAAAAGGACGATAAGGAATGAAAGTACTCATAATCATACATCTCAGTTTAAAACACAACCATTTAAATTTTTACTGAGAGATGCAAACGTTATTACTGCTGACTTAAACTCAGTCTCATTAGTGTAGTGGCAAGCACATTTGGCTACAGTGCTGGAAGTCCTAGATTCGATTCTCTGAGAGTCAATATAAACATATGTATGTGTATTTAACTATCATATATATTAAATATCACCCTGCACTACTTGTATATCAAATGCAGAACTGAACATCACCTTCCCTTTGTGCAATTCACAATTGAGATAACATTTTGTTTATACGTTGCAGTGCCTTATGCACCATTTGGTGGGATTAAGAGCAAAATTAGAAACATGTCATTAAGATCCATAAGTTAAAATAAGTTACAGAGATTAAAATTAACAAGAATATATTAAATATTAAAATCAAACACTGATTTCTAAATTGTATTTTATTACTAAGAAAGCATAAAACATATTTTTTTAACTATTGTTATGTGAGTAGTTTGAAAATGCCATAACAAAACGAAACAATTGTTACAAATTTTATATGTTCTTGACGATAAAATACAATTTAGTAGACTCTTCAAACTACTGTTTAATTTTAATATTTATTATTTTAATTAAGATAGAATTCTAATTATTACACGCCAAATCTATAAATTAACAAGAATGTTCGAATTTACGTCAGAAATTTACTTGTTAAACTAAGGTTATACAAGTATTATATTGGATGTATTGAATTTTGAAATCCCCAATTTTAAATTGAATTTGTATGAATGGCCGTATTGTGTACTTCATCTGCTCCCTAAATTTGAACATTAGTAATTGTGATCTTGGGACATAATAACTCTATCGCTACTTACCGAAACATTTCATCAAGCATGTCGGTATTGGGTGGCTTCTACCTACGGAGGGCAGGGGTGCAGACATAGGCAGGGGGATGTAACAAAAGTATTCATATCCCCCCACGAATATACATTATTATGCAGATGGTTATATGTTACATATATTCATTCCGGAGGCGAATGCAATTTCCGTGCCCCATTTATTTTTTCATCATTATATTGATGCATTTTGTTTAAAAAATAAGCAGTCGGCAACCATAGTTCTAATTCAATTTGAAAATCTGCTAAAACAGTTGATACGTAGTATATATATATATATATATATATATATATATATATATATATATATATATATATATATATATACATATATATATATATATATATATATATATATATATATATATATATATATATATATATATATATATATATATATATATATATATAAATATATATATATATATAAATATATATATATATATATATATATATATATATATATATATATATATATATATATATAAATATTAATATTTATATATATTATTTATAACGTGGTTGAATAAAACCCACTTGTATTATAATTTTTTCCCGATAGAAAACCACAGTAAAACAATGAATTCAGCACATCTAAAATAAATAGATTTTAGTGATTTTAATTTACCTAAGTGCATTTATTAGAAGAGGTTTTAAGCGGGCTGGGGAGTATATGTAGATGCTTACTAAATAAAGTACTCACAACAGTGCGCCAAATGGATAAGGCCATTATATAAGACACACAGGTCTAACGATTTCGGAGGGCAAGTACGAAGGCACAAACTATGGGGATGACTCCGCTTAAACTATATGGACCAAATTATGTCCGATATGCGCTGTAGCGGGTACACCGAGTTGAAGAAACGATCGGAGGATAGATTTGCCAACATTCATCAGCTAATCACTTTCCTTGCACACATCACGCACTTTTGTCATCACCATCTGCAAGTGTTCTCTGCTTTTGGCAGAATTATTTATTTAATTCGATCGCCCAAGTCTAATAACTAGTAATAAGTAAATGCTTTTTTCCTTTTTTTTACTAAAAAAGTTTCGGTGCTCATTTGAACAAAATTTGTAAAAAAGTATTTTTA
Source organism: Brachycentrus maculatus (assembly GCF_059751285.1). Classification (NCBI taxonomy): domain Eukaryota; kingdom Metazoa; phylum Arthropoda; class Insecta; order Trichoptera; family Brachycentridae; genus Brachycentrus; species Brachycentrus maculatus. The sequence continues at coordinate 113,876 of NW_028281644.1, read as the reverse complement.
TGAAATTTAATAAAAAAAGGTGGTCTTTTGTAATGTTTTGAGTGGTTGTCGACCCCTAATATGAAAAAACTACAGTAACCAATATTATGTACACTTTGTTATAATAGGCCAATAAAGGCAATATGTCTCTCAATTTCTTTTTACATACCTACGTACACATGTGAATACTATATATGTACGTAAACAGCTAAGTACTTAATTATTTAAAATAAAATAAATTAAAAATGCTTTTATTTCTTGTTATTTGAATACATAAACTGTAGTTATCTTTTCATTCATTTCACATTGTCAATGCATGAATAATATCGATTTTGATATCAAATACTACATTAATAAATTATAATATGTTAGACGTTATATAAAAACGGGGAGATGTATGCATGTGGGCAAATACATTATTGTAATCTATCAGACTTTTGGAATTTACTTAAACTTTCAAATAAAACGATTTCTTATCTTTGTTTGACAAATACTAATGATAGCCCATTTGGCGAACAACGAAATTGGCGACACATGTTTGGAGTGTTACGACGCTTGGGGTGGTTCAATATAAAACTTTTATTTTAATAAATTTTAAAGTTTTTTTTCATTAAAATAAAGGTAAGACATAAGTTGGAATTTTATTTAAATATCTACTATAAAATATTAAACAACAATCATTATTTTGTAAAACTATGTTCGTATTTCGATATTTTATTTCGAATGCCTTTTTGTAAGGAAAAAATAAACTCATTCCTATAAATAATTATTATAAACCTGATCCGAAACCAATAGTGCATAAAGCATTCCATCGTATTGACACAACGATATCTTGATCATTACTTACATGAAGACAATCCTGCACTTCAAGTATCAGTCCAGGATAATATTAAAAAACATAAAAGTAAAAAATCACTAGTACTTATACATATGTATATTTATGTTGACCTCCCTGAGAATCGAATCCGGGGTCCCTATAGTTAAACACGCTAGCCATTACACTACGGTGACGGACAAAATAAATAATTTAAATTTTTTATTTTATTTCACATATTTTTTACTGAAAATACGCATAAAATAATAGTAATGCGTTATATTGATTTTAGAAAATCAATATAAATTTAAAACGAATTCGTACCGGTTCTTATTTTCAGTTTTAGTTATATAAAATGAAAAGAAAGTAAAATAGGGGTTTCTTATTAAACCTCCCCTGGCCAAAGTATTGTTATTGTAAGAACCCTACGCCAACCCTTATCGATGGGACATTATTTTTTTGGGGCGTTAGAAATGGACGGTAAGTATCCTCTACCTGCCGTTCGAAATTCGATCTCGAATGCCCAGGTACACCTCAAGTATAATAAAAAACCACGCTTTATGGTTTTTACATTGGCCAAAAACCATCAACGTAACCGTAACGTTCTTTGATGCGTTTGATAAATTCTCTAGCTCTAGCCACAAAAGAATCGTAAGCCTATTACATAATGTACGTTTCATAAATATTACTTCAAATTAAATACTCTTTTTATCTTTATGTACGATAAAACAAAGTATCATTATATTATTTTTCTTGTAACCCTTACCCGCACCCGATGGTGCATAGGGCACTGCATCGTATAGAAGCAGTGTTATCTTGATCGTTAAATACATGAAGGAAAGGTGAACAGCCCTGCGCTTCAGATACCAGTCCAAGCTGATATTAAAAAAATATATATTAGACTGATATTAACTAGTATTTTTTTAACCCTCTTTGGAATCGAATTCGGGACCTCCAGCATGATAGCCTAGCGCACTAACCAGTACACTATCTAATCGGACTATTGATCATTATATACTATAAAGAATTTCATTTACTTTTTTGGTATCACGAATTTTTCGTGTTAAACCTTTGAATAATATTGAAATAAATAGATTAAATTCTCAACATTTTTTGGTTGGTCCAAATCCTTGTTCACAAGTCTGGGTTTCTCCACTGACGAGTTATTTTTTTTTTAAACTTTGACATCCCATGATAGATGAAGGAGAATAAAAAAATCAGTGTTTGATTTCAATTTATGTATTAATTTTATAAATATAAAGATTGTTAACAACTGATCAAATTAGAAATGTCATTTCAGGTTCTTTCCCTTATAAAACATATTTGACAACTTCTTTTGAATGAGTCTCTTTTACACGCAATTGAAAAAAGCTAAATACTTCACAAATTCTACTCTATTATTATTTCTTTACTAAGTGAATATATTAGCTACTAATATCAAATTTATCTGCCCGATCTAGATACCCTTAATACCAGTTCACTAAGACTAATTATTATGAACATTCGACAGCTGAAGATTCGTATTCAAGTGTGACACGAACATTAATCACGTAAAACAAAAAAGGGGATGAATTATATCATTATGTGTACCCTATAATTTCCTCCCTCTAATAAAGATGGCTGCCGATTCCCCAAAATACCTTCCAAATCGAATTTCATCCGAACACGAGTAATGACTAATGGTTGCAATTGTTACGCTATAAATTACTTTTTTTTTCAGCCAACTTTATACGAGGGTCAAAAAATGAATACAATAATGTATTAATTTGTATTTTTTATGGTGAAATTTGTACCCCAATGAAATGGTACATTATTTATATCAATGACTTAATTAAGTAATAGTTTATTCTATCATAATTTTTATTTTTTTTTCTCAGATATCTAATGTGAACATAACGTTATTTTAGTCTTCGCAAAAATTGCAATATTTTCACATAACCTAACATTTATTTACCATAACTAATCGTGCACATTTTACTTCTAAAATTTTAATATGTTATACCTCTTATTTTCCTCTTACTCTTCAATACTGAGGGTTGCGACCCTTGTCGAAGCAATGACTTTTCTCTAGTTATCCCTTGACTATGCTTCACGTAGCGCTCCAGTCACCCAGGTGCCTGCTTCTGTCTTAACTTGATCGGTTCATCTTGTGAGGATCTTCCTCTCCCTCTTTTTCCCTCCAGGCTACTAATCAAACTGGTCATTCCAGGCTGTCGTCATCACCAAACATTACAAAGGAATGGTTTATTTCAATGTATCCATTAATTCACTGCATGCTCACATATTCTCTTTTGTGAATATTGCGTGTATGACAAGTTATGTTCAAGTGTGATGGTCAAACTAGGTCACAGGTTTTACTCAGGCTGCAGGGTAAATATGGAAGTGAATATTATTCTTATATTGTCGAGGAATGATTCTTGTGTCCAAAATACATTTAACTTAATGCAGGTTTTATCCACTGTTATAGTGAAAACATAAAAAAAATATAACAAAAAAATTTATAACAGTAGTGTGAAACGTGTTTTAATGCTTTGAAATTTGACAACGATTCTGTAATAGGTAAAACACGTGTCATACAATTAAAAGTTCAAGTGTTAATTAACTATACCTGTAGGGGTAGACCAAAAACTAAAATGCTACCCGAAACTTTTAAACTTACTTTAATTACGTGTTTTGAAGTATAATACAAGTGCTATCTTTATGTATGAAAGCAAATAAAACAAAATAATTAATTTTTAATCTTCATCTTCTTCCTGGCTCCATCCCTACTTATCGTCTTTGTAGACTAATGGGGTCAGCTCTCCTCGTTCTCAGGTTGTTAGTAGTGCTATCACGGACAACGTCACCTAGGCTATAATAATAATAATAATAATAATTTTGGATGATTTATATAGCGCCATTTTCGTAAAAAACTACCTCAGCCTTCGAATTATGTTTTATTTCTATAGTATCCATGAATATTTTAATCATTCTCTAGATAGATGTCTTTAGAGGAAGATCCACTGCCATTGCCTGGTTCATTATATGTTCAGGTTCTCTACGTCCTATGTGCCCATACCATCTCAATTGCCTTTTCTCTACCTTACTATTAATGTCTGTTACACCCAGGCTTCCACAATTGCGTAAACTCTTTATTTTATCTCTAGGGGTCAAAAAAAAAATATTTTAAATAAATATCTGTCGAGACGAATTATGTTGAACCGAATCACTACTGGTTTTATACAAATATTTAAGAAAAATGAATAAAATGCTAGCAATAAATCTCTCTAGGGGAGCATAAAAAGCGATATTTGCATAAATATTTTATTTTAACGGTCCAAAGCTCAACATAACCATGGTCCCATAAGATTTGAAGTTAGAAACATACAGTAAGAGTATATTGGAAGCATGGTATTATACTGGTTAGTTAAAATGAAAAATAAAGGATCATGAATCATTTATGAATTTATTGTCCTACACAACCGAAGTTTATTGTTTTAATATTTTTAGTTTTATCTTTCTCTATCTTTTTACTATTCGCTATTTTAAGCCTTTGTCCTGACCATCCCCTATTTATTATATTGACTTCTAGTTGCCATATGAATCCTCCGATTATACATCGCATATACACATATATATTATTTAGTTTCATATTAACGATATTTAATGCTTTTATCGTAGTTCTTATAAACTTCATTGCGGTTACATACAAGCTTTTAGTTTAAGCGATGGCCGCTTAATGCATCAATCGTTGCATTAAAGCTACATGACCACTTCAACCCTATTAGTCATTCTTTTATTGTGTATTATAAATTAAAGTTATATGCCTCCCACCTTTCTTCTTCTTTTTTGTCCCTTTCACGTACCCAATTGTACAAAAGACATTGGATTAGATAGTAAATATTACCGTTTAATTTTTTAATTCAAAATTGATCTTAACGTACTACAATTTCATCAGTGGTACGAGAACGTTATATACATTATATACAAATATGACTCACTATCCGTGACATATTTAGCAAGTATAATTTTTTTATTATCGACTCTTCAAAGTGTTCCCCTGATAAACGCAGAATTTTACTATTTTTTTATACAAAAAATTTAATATGTACACCTCCGTAGTGTAATAGTAAGCGTGTTCAGCTGCCATGCTACAGGTCCCAGGTTCGACTCCCAGGGGGGGGTGAAAATAAATAAGTGATTTTACACTCTTATATTTATTTAATACTACCCTGGACTGGTCCTTGAAGAAAGATAATACCGTGTCAATACGAGCAGTGTCCTATGCACCATTGGGTACGGATAAGGGTTAGTAGAAGAAAAATGTGTAATATGAATCAATATTCAAAGGAAAAATAAAAATAAAAAATTTTGTTTGGTTTTCCGCACCCCTTGAAAGTCTCACGAGTACACTGGGGCTTAGTTTTATTCCGTCATTTTTCTAAGGATTATCGATTCTCGCACCTTCTCGCTAGGCATCCACTTACGGCCCCCGTAGATGTGTGTAGGTGCTCGGAACGGTCCACGGATCGTTGGGAAGCTTTCTCTGCACCCTTATCCGCGCACAAAGGAAGGGACCGCGGGTTCTTAAGCACTAAACACCCTTACATCACCATTATGCGCTCGCCATTGCCGATTTCCCGTTTTATCGCGCATTCTCGAGATAAATCCGGGACATCTTGAAAAAATTCTTTCACCTGTTTTGAAGTATTAAAAAATTATATATATTGGATAGAGATTACTTTTTGAACTTTTTGAACTTATTTCAATATTATGTATCCATTTAATATTGACACATCAGTACCGAACAAAAGCGAACCGTATGTTACCATAATTATTATTTTTTATTTTTTATTTTACATCAACCAGGATTTTTTTGTGTATCAGAAATAAGAATCAATGTTTCAAAATTTCGAAACAAAGGGTAGAATGTTTTTATTGATAAATGATTTTGATCAAACGAACCGTCAATTTTTTTATTTATAGGGATAAAGTGAGCAACAATATATATATAATTTAGATTTTACTTTATTTTCTTTTGTACCTTCGATTTATGTACATTTATTTAACGTTATTCATGAGAAATATTACATCTCAATATGTTTATATTTTTTAAATATTTGATCGTTTTTAAACATTAATAACATATATGTTTTAAACAATAAAATACAATTAAGGAGAATCAAAAAATCAGTGTTTGATTTTAACATTTCATACATTTAAATTGAAATGGAGTACCTTCTACACATTTAACACCAAATCATTAAATAAATAGATAAAAATATATAATTTATATTTGAAGCACTAACTTTTGATTTTCCATTTTATAATTCAAATGTAACTTTGTTTTAAAATCACTATAAATATTTTATTACAACTTAATTATAAAGTCTACTGGTTTCGAAGCTAAGCGGTTCTTTATCAAGACAGATAAATACTAATATTAATCGGTTTTGATGAAGCCATTATAATTGAGTTATAATAAAATATTTACAGTAATTTTAAAACAAAGTTCCATTTTAATTATAAGATAAAAATAAAAGTTTTTGAAAATACCACATTTTTCGTCATTATTTTATAGTAAATTGAATTAGATTTATTTATTTATATGTTTAAACGTTTCACATAATCTGTAAATGTTGACAGTTAAATTATGCATTAATTTTGAACAGTAACACAATACACGTGCAATATAACCACCTTGCATTAATTTCTCTAATTTACGACTTTGGTGTGTTATTATCCAGAACTATAATGGGAGAAGTCAGATATTAGTGGAAGGGTTGCAAGAACATTCAACCACAATATCGTTTTACAGTCTCCCTATCCATTTGTGAAGCAGGATTCATTCGTCTTCTAAATATCCAGAGTCAGCGAAGCCATGCAAAAATGTTTTACCCTTATTTTTTGCATAGTGTAATTACGTTAACATTTCCGGGTTAGATTCCCAGGTGGGTGAGTCAAATAAATATTAGTGATTTTTCACTCTAATATTTATTCAATATTGCCCTGGACTGGTACGTAAAGTTGAGGGCTGATCACCTTTCCTGCATATATTAACGATGAAGAAAATATTTCCTTTATATGTGCAGTGCCCTATGCACCATTGGATGTAAATAAGGGTTAAAGAAGGAGAATTAAGATTATTTTCAAACACTTTGAATAACATAATTTTAATAATTACACATTTTAGTAAATAACATAGACCATAATACTTAATTATAGGGTCGGCTTTGGCTGAATATGAATTTAATATTTTATTCAGATTAATTTTTTCATTGAATAAATTAATTAATAAAATATAAATAATAATGAAGAAACGTTCCAAGACTTGGTTTGAAGGATTAGAGTATTTGAGGCATTAAAACCCATTAAATAATTATAAGAAGTGTTTTCCTCGTAATATTTTTCTGAGAGGTCGATTCCCCTTTGACCTTACTCCATTCCTGTATCCAGTATCCAGGTAGGAAGGTGGCTAAGGTTGTAGCAACAGATTAAGGGTACAAAGACATTAAACTCACCCCCCTTTGGCTGTTATGACCTCCAGATTTACTCCGGCCTACAGTAATTGGATAGTGAAACTTTGCTCCGAAAACTCACTGATTATTGTTAATTGCTATATCTTGCGCTTCACGTTAATAGTCGGAGTTAAAGATGTACTGTCCGCCTCCGTAGTGTAATGGTTAGCGCAGTTGACTACCTTGCTGGAGGCCCGGGTTGGATTCCCTTGGGGGGGTCAAAATTAATATTTGTGATTTTTTACACAAATATTTATTTAATATCATCGTGAACTGTTAGTATTAGAAACAGACGAAGACCGAGGAAAATTTGTCATGATCAAGTCTTTAAAATACTTGTAAATAAGACCAAGAGTTGGATTAATCGGCGCGTTTTTTTTCCATTTTAAGAAGTCAAATAAATGATTTTGAAAATAAAATGATAAATTGAAAGGTAAGGTATAAAAACATGAAAAATTATTATAATTCGCCAAATTTCTTAATTTATTCCAAAAAATAAATGCTCGGATAACACGTGTGGCTTCTCGCGAAGCCGATCGCGGACTGACTTTGTATATTTGAGAGTACACTTATTGTTTTTGAGATTTTTAATTAAAGTTTTTCTTAGTAAATACCACTTTTTCTTAAAATCTACTGTAACACGTGTTTCGATGCATTCCGCATCATTTTCAAACACCTTTTATTGCTTGCATCTGAATTCATCGACACATAGTAGATTTTAAGAAATAGTGGTATTTATAAAGTAAAACTTTAACTAAAAATGGATATATTTTACCACAAAGTGACTGCCGAATCGATTTAATAAATTATTTTTGAGACACTGAAATTATTATGATGATTTCAATGTTGTTGAAATGTATCGAATAATCTCAGCTTTCCAACAGTAAGATCTTGTTCCATTTGATCAGTCGTCCTATGTCTATCGTCTATAAATCTATATTAATATCGTTGAGATTATGCCAATTTCACGCGTGAATATGGACCGCAGACTCCCGTCTCAATTATTCTATCAACTTCATTTGAGTACCGTACCTATATACACATTATAAATACCTACATTCAAGTCTCGATACGTGTACATTGAAAATTCAATCAGGAATCAATCAATATTGCTCATAACGCTATTTGCTACTACTATTAGGTTAATAATTTTAATTAATCGTTCACTTCATGTAATACCACTTTAAAAAAACACTACTTCGTAACTACCAGTTTCGGAATAATCATTCGATTATCAGGTCAAATATAGAGCTGATGATGGAATGATTATTCCGAAACCGGTAGTCAGGAAGTAATGTTTTTTAAAGTGGTATTACGTAGAGTGAACGACGAATGATAATGAGAGTGTTATATATCATTACCACAAAGTTAATGATGCTTTTAATATACTAAACATAATAATTAGTCGGGTTGTGGTCCCGTGGTTAGTGTCGCGGACTCTTAAGTCAGAGTTTCTCGGTTCGAACTCACTCTACCACAATTTGATACCTACTTATAATAATGAACCGCTTAGGCTCACAGAAATAGTATGAAATTTAAGTTTTTGTGTAAATAATTAAAACACAAATATTTCTTTAAAAAAAAAAATCAAAAATTTGTTCATGAACAATGATTCGTGGGTTGTTCAATAAATACAAAGACTGTCGTAATAAAAGAAAGTGTACTTTATCTAGAAGTTACATATATGGGTCCCCTTCAAAGTAATCAAATCTTCTTCCTTTCAAAAGTCTTTTGACTTTGGGGAAAAAGAATAAGTCTGAAGGGGTGAGATCAGTTGGGAAGGTTCGGTGGGGAAGAACAAGGATCGAGTGTTTGGCTAAAAACTCACGAGTTTTGAAACCTGAATGGACGAAGCTGATGAAACAACAACGTTCACGACAACGCTTCTTATTCCTTAATCTCAAAAGAACTTTGAAAAGAAGCAAATTTGAAGCGATTCCCGAATTAAGGTAAATGCGACAAAAGATAAAGGACGTCACAAAATAATAATTCCAGGACTGTTTCCAAAAGTAGGAACATCGTTGGGATAAATGTGTGCGTCGGGGAAGTGAATACTTTGAAGGGATCCCAGATATTATTTTATGGGAAGACAGACTTACTTCAACGTTCAATCTTTCTTCTTTCTCATGTAACGAAATATGCCTAATAAAAGTGACGTGTTCCTGAAATTTTTCTCTCAATTCTCGTCCAATTATCGATTACCTACCGAATCACCGCCTAAGAAAATTCACATAAAAAATTGCTACATTTTGATAGTATGACAAATATTTTCAATTGACACACATAAGTGTTCTTGAACTCATTTCATTACCTAAAATAAGTTCATTTCCTCATTGTATAACAATTGCAAATACATCATTAAACTGTTTTATTCCGCATCGTACTCAATAGAATCTCTAAAATCGTTTAATAGCGTTTCAATACACCAGATGCACTCGGATGTGGTGTAAAAATAAACAGTTAAATGGCTGCCGTCCAATATATTAAAATAATACTCCGCAGCTTTCTTGCAATTCCTCGAATTATAAAATAAATATTTGTGACCGATAACTGTCAACAGCAAACCGAGATTATAAAGTCATAAATTTCTGATTTATTAAGTGTATATTACACTTACAATGTATGAGGTTAGGAAACATACTCGAACGTACATAAAGTATTCGTTGATGATGTCATACGTAACAGAAACGTAGGTGGGTTATGATACACTACATCAAATCATTTTTACGAATTCAATACATAATTTTAAATAAGGGATGTTATCAAAGCAATTGATAATAGTCAACAAATACATTATGAATTTTCATAATTGCTAAACAAATAATTGTTTAGTGTTAATGGAAATTCACAATTATAAATAAAACCATAAAAATATTTAGGTACAGCAAAATACATATGTGCAACCATATTTCTTTAAAGAATTATTTTTCTTACTAAGTAAATATCGACAAATTGTAGAAATAAATGGTTTTACCAAATTTTGTAACGTATATATATTTTTTTTTCGTAAAATCATCATGTTAGCCTTACAGAGGTAAGTTGTATAGGTATGTATCATAATAAGTTGTTAATAATTTTACTATTGATATAATAAATTTGTGTTATTTATTTTAATCGTCATTTAGGGTATGTTGTTAAGAATATATGTGCCGTATGAACCTAAGAGGTTTGCGCACAATACCTCAAGATTTAAGATAAAATATTTAAAAAAAATAATAATAAAACTAATGAAACGAATAAAGGTACTTATTTATGAAAATATTATTCAAAATTTGAACATTTTAATTGAAGTAATCGAAGTCAATATTTTTGTTCCTACTGGTTAGGTTTTAAATATATATAATGAGCAGAAAAAAGATAAAATAAAATACAAAAATATAAAAATAGACAAAATATTCCAGCAAATATACAATAATATCCAGTTTAAATAAGTACCTTTATCTATAAGCGGTTAGAGTTCACTTTGCGTCCTCTTCTGAGAGAGTGTAATACACTTAGTGGCTCGCGCCGTACCAGGTTACCATAAAAGGACTGGTTATAAGGATTGACCAGGACTCCGAGCGTGGGAAGGCGAAATGTACGTCCTTCGTTGCCCCGTGATCTCTGCTCCTCTTAAATCTCCTGCGGCCCGGAGAAACGAGTGCGATGGAGGCTTAACGAGCCCGCTTAACACGGCTATTGTGAAACGGGCCTAATATTTACTTAACGCAAGATACAACTCTGAGACTTCCTAATTAAAATCGCAATCAAAAAATTATTTAATTTTGTATTTCTACTATAACACTAAATATAGCATTTTATTTTAAAGTTCAATATTGACATCGTTATTTAAAAAAATAAAAAATAAAAACACGAAAGCCGGGCTATCAATTCTGGAATTTTAAGCTTTAAGTATCGTTAATTATTTAAGATTTGTTGCTAAATTAAAGATTCACATTCTTAGCTGACCAATAAAGATTCATAAGTGTTTATCTAATATGAATATCCTGGAGACGATTTTAATAGTTATTATAAAAAATCTAATTTACATATTTATGTATATATGTATATATATATATATAAAGCGCTATTTTCATGAAATATCGTCTCAAACTCATATTTTTCTCTGTACTACTTTCAAACTTGAATGTGAAATAAACACTCGCTGAAAAAAAATTAATTACATTAAAACAATAAGAAAAAATACGAAACATTGCTCGGAGGGCTTTGAATTTATAATTTAATTCTTACTTTAATAAAATTAAATGGAGTCGAATAACATTTTGCATTTTAATACAATAGTTACTGCTGCATAGTTAATTTGTAATAATATGTATTATGCTTTGTGTTTATCCATTATTTCATTTTTATTCATTATTATTATCCATTATTATATTACCTATGGACCCAGTGCATAAAAATACGATCTTCAGATTGCCTTTTACAATTGATGATAATCTTCGTGATTGATTTCTTTAAAGGATAAGATCACCCGCGAGCCTTTTTTGCAACATTCCTAGACAAGCCAATTGGAAATAAGTTATGTTTCGAACTTAGTATGCATATGGTGTAATACTATAAAATTCAAATTGTTTTTTTGTTGCCATAATAAGAACGTTCCCAGTCTGTTACTTTTCTAAATGATGTTCCTATTATCGCATAGGTACCTAATTTGAATAAATACTCGAGGCATTAGAACTGGTTCTAGCATTGATGAGGCTAATCCACTTTTTGTTTGAGATCTATAAACTTCGTCTGATAACATCTACATATTCGTAAACAGTCAAAACATGATGTCTGACACGTTTGTAGTGTAGTTGTTTTAGTATTTAGTAATAAACACATCAATACACTAAACGTATTTCGATATATCATTCCCCTTTATCTCATCTTATATTCTAAATTATTCTAATTGGAACTAATTTCTCATAATATAAATATATTCGTTAGATTTTATCAATTGCATCTCAATTAATGAGCCTCAAAGAAGTGTTTAACTATCGGTATTAATCTTCTTTTAATACTAGAACTTTACACCTGCAAAATGTTTTTTTTTCGAACGTAACAAATCTTTATTCTACTTTTAGGTATTCACCTTTTTTTTGTCGGTTATATTATATAATATATTGTTACCATATATGTAGGTGTATTTATAATATTTTGCTTTACATGGCTGAAGTGTATTATTCATGTTTTAAAATGCATGTTAAATGCATACCTACTTTTAAATAAATATATTTTATATTTGTTTTTAATAATCTAAACCCAAATTAAGTTTACTTTCACTACAATTTCACTGCATTTACACAAACAAAACAAAAATGAAGAGAACTGTTTTATGTGAAATTTTTCACTCTTTTATGTAGCGCTAATATATTTGAAAAAACCTAATATTTTATGGAGGGCGACCTAAAAATTTTATTGCACCTACTCAATGTTCTATTTAGGAAAATATATATAACTACACTACAAATCTTTTTAGAAACATGCAAGTAGATACGTGAGCGCTTTTTGTGCAAGTTATATTTCATAATTAAGAAGAAAATCTACCGAGTACGATTTCATGATTTAGTTGCGATCCATTAAGGTATTGAATTCGGTAATAAATAGAGATTTCCACTGCTCTGAATGCCGTTGGTCTCCTAGTATTAAAAATCGACTCCCAATAAGGTATACAATGATATTTTTACATTACTGTAATGAAGTTCGATCCGAAGCTTTCAGGATATTGCAAAAAATATGTTCTTTGTGCTTTTGTGTGGAAGTACTCGTTTTGTAGCAAATAAATACCTATGCGTTATTTTCATTTCGAATTTTGAAGTGATTTGGAGGATATGATAACATTTTTTCATGTGTATGTGTAAGTTTAAAATTTATATTTCGTGAGAGGTTATTATAAAACCTAAAAAAATATACATATTTAATATTTTTTTACTTAGTTAATACCACTATTTCTTAAAATCTATTATGATACGTATTTCGATGCTTTCGGCATAATTTTTAAACACCGTTTGTGAATCTGAATCTAAATTTTAGAGTATCCTTGGGACGTTGAAGAGAGGGTAGGAGCTGTTTATTTTTTTTATCAGTGGGAACATAGACGGGGAGGCTTCCTTCACAAAGTGACTGCCGAATCATATTTCAGAAATTAAAATACTCCTTTTATCATCGTGTTTAAGAATAACATCGTCCATATAAAATTATATAATACATATACCTACGTAATCTTTTTTATCATCTTCTGTTAATATTCCTTATTTTGAAACGCAAAATATATCCAGGCTATTCATTTTACAGTCCTTTCATCATAGTAATGGTCTTTTACGGAATTATAAGGTCAGCTCGGGATACTTGCCTGAAAAATAAGGTAAAGTTTCTTACACACATGTATGTATATTTTTATGATAATTCAAGTAATGTGCTACGCTTGATCTCTAATGATTGTGTAATGTATGCACAAAATAATGTAAATAATCTTAATTTATAGTAAAATATTTATTTAAAATAAAAATGAAACATCTTTAAAATATATGTAATTAAAAAAAATAATGAAATATTTCATTGAATATTAATTTTGTCATGTTTAAATCAATCACTTCAAAAACATCAATCTGATTACAACGCATACTATTTCTAATAAATAATCTCAATAAGAACATACTTGAATATCTCATTTTATTTTACTTACCACTTAATTATACGTTCGAAATTAATTCCTACGTTCCGAGGAAAGCAATCAGTAATCAACGCTTTGTTACTTTGCTACCCGCCACCCTTTATATCAAATTTGTTCCATCCCTTAGTGTATATCTCCTCTGTGTTGTTTTAAGTAAAATACCTCATAATATTACCGCTTTAAAATTTTATTTACCTAAAAGCTGATATCGAAAGATGACAATATTATTGATTTCGAAAAGTTATAATCTCTCAATGAAAATACATTTGTCTTTTTTAACAAACTAATTACCAGGCTTTGGAAAAGTAATTGAAATGGTAAGAGCTCATAGAACGCAGAGAACCTGATCATATTGTGAACTGGACAAACGCCATGGATCTTCTTAGAAAAGACAACTAGGGGAAGACCAATGAATTCGATGTTGCAGAAAAAAATATGATTCGAAGGCATGGCCTTGGTGACGTTGCCTATTTTAGAAGGACCTACAACCTGAGGACGAGGAGAGCTGAACAAGAAGTATATACTCGTATATATACCTCTTGTTTAATTTGATTCTCTGGCAGACCTTTTTCTACCATTTTTTAATTCAGAAAGTTTCGCTAAAATAACGGTTATTTCAGCAAAGTAAATACGTTTACATATGAACATGTAACATACCAAAAAACGGTGTATAAAGGAACATTATTAAATTTTCCTCTTCCCTACTCATTATGTAAGACGGTATTATTTATATAAACATCTCCCGAGCCCTCGTGAAGCTCTCATGTGTACCTACATGTTAATTTGTTGTTTCCCTTCATAGAAATCAGTGATGTGTGAATGGGGTACGCGAGTAGAGCAAGAAAATGATCAAATTATTTACATAAAACCATAGAAACAAAGGGAAACGGGAACTCAAAAGGTGAAGAAAATGTAACACATATTCGTACACCACAATATGTTAATTAACTTCCTTAATCAGAGTTAAAATAATGTTTGTACATTTTAGCAACAACGTTTGTATGTAAGCTACCTTGTAATATGTTATATTCGTATAACACGAGGTCAGGTAGCATGTTATCGACCTATGTACAATTTATTTTAAGTACAATAAACAATAGATAGTCATAGTATCGGTTTGTAGTCTCGTGGTTAGTGTCGTAGTCTCTTGGGTCAGAGTTTCTGGGTTCGAACCCACTCTAGCACCTATTTCTAATAATAAGCCGCTTAGGTACACAGAAAAAGTATGAAATTTAAGTGTTTTGGAAAATAACAGAAACAAAAATATTTCTCTTAAAAAAAATAGTCATAAAGTGTTACTACACAAAGTGAACGATTATTTAGTTGGTAATAAAAGCAAAAAAAGAATGAGAAAATTTCGGCATGGTCAAGTATTTCAAATACTTCGGGAGAGGTCAGGCCAGGAGTCGGAATAATCGGCGGGTATGTATGAGGAGATGCATGAATGTGAAAAAGGGGAAGATTGTTTGTAAAGACAGATTGGTGTGGCGTTCTATTCTCACTACCTACCCCTGCCAGAAAGTGGCATGGGTTAGTTAGTAAGTCAGTTGCCTTCGAAAGGTGTGTTGAGTTGTCCAAACCATCTCAACACACCTTTCTTAATTTTATCGATAATGCTTATCTCAGCCTTGCATTTTTTCATTATTTCATCACACGATCATCTATCAAACATCGTTTTGAAACATATTCGTCTGAGGGATCGCATTCTCACTACATTTAGATTATTATTTTAATGTCTTAATTTCAGATAATTTTAATTACATTTTCAATATTTAAAAATATATACATATACATATTTGGGAATCGCCCTTGAGGTAATATTTTACGAAAATGGAGCTGTATAAATTATCCAAATTTATAATTATTATTATCGTTTATTAAGATTTAGCATGTCGGAATGAAGAGTTGACATTAATACGCAGAAATAACAAACATAAATTGTGTAAATCAATCGTTTCATTATTTAGGGTAATAAATATCGTAGCTTCGTGTTTTATTTTCGTGGAAGCCGTTCTCACCAAGCAGAGTACACATAATTGAGTACGATCGTTAAGAGTGGGTGTGAATTGAAAAGCGCAGACTGGCGGTGACCGGTTTCAGGAACCGTGGAAGCGAATCACACAGTCCCGACGAAAGATGAAGCACGCATTATAATGTGTGCACTGTGCAGTACAGTCCATGGTAATTGCTAACGCTCGACTTCCACCCATTTCTACATGTGGCTCTAATTAGCCCCGCCAATTCACATGACGTACATATAGAGTGTTTTTTTTAGAAGTATTAATTTAATTAAACCGTATCCGTTCCCTAAGTGGAGCATATGAAGTCCACAAACTGTCTCTAGCCTTTTCTATCGGCTGCCAGCTCCTTTGCATCCTCCCAAGTCAGATCCGTGTTCCGATGTTCTGACGAGAACTGCCGACGAATTGTCAGCAGTAGTTGACCTGGGTGGCGCGAACCTGATGCTTTGTAAAAGAAGTATTCGAATTCAAATTTTCCGAGATAAATTAATCGTCACACCCGCTGTGTGGCATGTGGCGCCATATTGTTGAAACCACAGCTTTGTCAAATCAATGCCATTCAACTGAGGTACGAAGAAGTCTAGTCTGTTTTATCTTTGAAAAATATGGGCCAACGATTCCATCTGCCACATAAAGCACACAAAACAGTGACTTTTAATAGATGTAAGGGCGTCTCGACAAAGGTTTTTTTGGGTTTTCTCCACTCCGAATTCGGCAATTCTGCTTATTGACTTCACCATTTAACCAAAAATGTGCCTCATCGGTGAACAAGATTTTGCATTGAAAAAGACGATCAAGCTGAATATTGTTTTCGGCCCATTCGCCGAACCAACGACGCGCATAATGGTCATTCAGTCTACTCATGGCTTAATGGAAAAATGTACTGACTACAAATCAACTGTCAACTGTCAAATCGACAATCTGTCGAAACAATGTTGCAAGTTTAAAAATCAAATTTCTAAAACAACACCCTATACAAACACCGTGATATATAGTGCCATGAAGCACATTAATTTCCCGCGTTGTGCGACTGCATAATGGATTCAATGTGCTTAAAACAATTGACAGTGCGCCGTTCAATTGTTTTTTATGGTGATAACTCATTAGGCTCATTATTTGAATCCAGTAGGACAACTTTTATTTAAAATTTCAACACTTATTATTTTTAATTGATGCGTCATCAATTCTCATAGGCAAGTGAGTGATCCACACATAGATACACTTAATTACGAAGCTTATCTCGAACGGAAGTTCGGGAATGAAACGGCGCGCTTATTTCACTAGTAAATTGTGAAACAGAAAATAAAACATATGTTTCACAAATTCTCAACCGAGGGCGCCACCGGTAGCCTGAACTTCGAAATCGATCAAAATTACAACTAACATACGAAAGGAATCGAACAACAATACACACATTTTATTTTAATTTTTCATCTGTCATTGCCATAATCATCCAATTAGTATCCAAATCTTTGTAAGCGCCCTTGAGGTAGTATTCCACAAAAACGGCGCTATTCAAATCATTCAAATTTTTGTTTTATTAAAATAAAATCTTTAAATATTAGTGCAATATGAATGTAAATCGTGAACATTATAAAAGTCAAGTCATAAGCCTTAGGATACTCAGACTTTTATTTTCTTTAGTATAAAAACGATAGATACTTCGTCTCAAGTTGAAACACGTGTAATGTGCATTGATATATCATCCGTAGGGTGAATATATTTTTTTTTCAAATAAATTTAAATATTCACATTATTCTCAAATAATAAACTAAATCAGTTTTTCCGTATCGAATACTATTCCTGCTTTATAATACATAAGCCATCGACGTTATGTTAACTTCCACGCTTTTTATATTAAACTGGAGTGGATCATTTCTGTACTCCTGATAACTGAATCTAGGAGTCGAATAGGTTTCAAAGAAACTAAGGGTGAAGGGCAATATTGAGATATTGAAAATTAAAATCATGAAGGCTAGTAGGTGCATCTAACTTAGAAAAAGATGGGTGAACAGCAGCAATGCTCAAGGCATCCAATATTGAATCCTTGTACTCGCATTATATTACTTTTGAATAATTTAAGTCATATAATAACTCCTAATGTAAAAAAGTTGGATGAACGAAGGTACTTTAGGGATTAAATTCTCATAATATATGAAACCGTTGATTATGGGCCATTTGATTTCCCCAAAATAAACAAATATCTAAATCTTTCAACTCAACGAGAACGGTTGTACGTGTTATGGTTGCATGCTTAATATTTATCACGTGTCATAATTATCATTCAACCGAAAGGCGAAAGATCTATTTCTGGAAGCAACTCTACACGTTAGTCCACTTAATACGGTATTTTATAACACGGTCGAGCTGTACTGTGTTATTGAACCTTTTGACTTAAATTTGAAAGTGATCATTTTACATAATTTAAAAAAACATACACCAGATTTTTCAATATATGTCTGATATATCAAGATATATAAAAGGTATCGAAACTGAGACAAAGCTTCATCCCTTCTATAACAGCCTCGCTTGAGACACCTATAATATATATGTTCAGTTCATTATTTATTTATAAGTATGATAAATGCTATCGGAGTTTCTAGCTATTTTATATAAATAAGACGTATGTTTATATAATCTCACAAAGTATCAATTTTTTAAAATCCATTAAAACATCACTTATGTTTATTGAATAAAATAGTTTTTCGTGTATATTCTCACACATACATTAACGTTTCTAATCCTTAATCTTTTGTTATTCTAATGCTCTCTCTATTTTTTGTATCCTTCCGGCTCTCTATAGGGACTCGACTTACAAGCGACCCAAAATCACATGTGTCCTAATACCGCCCATGGACCGGACACCAATTGTGAACCAGCTGTCATAATTATAATTAACTTCAAACGATGATAGTAGGAATACTAACCGTGTCATTGTATCCTCAATTCTTTGGAACGCTTTGGAATATATAACCTCCATATTTTAACCAATTAATTATAAGTTATATTTTTATTAAATTATTACTAACTTTATGTAGCTACCTTATTTAACTGATAATTTTAGCTGATGAATAAAAGAGGACGTTACATCATTTCACTGTAGTTTCGTACAACCTCTTGTTGTTTTTATCAAAAACATATTTATTATTTGATACAAATATTCAAATTAAATCGTATTATTTGTGGATTTGGCATCAATTTTGAGGAATAATACGATGATTGAAATATAAAAATAAAAATACTCGTTTTAGACCACTTTTTGAGTTTATGAATGTGAATATGACTCGTTTCGATAATATCTGTAGTTCTCGAAAATAGTCGTCATTTCAAATTAACTCAACATGTGGTCTTATGCCGTTCTTTTGTTTTTATATTTTACTTATTTGTTTACTAGTGCGTACATTTACACCTTTATTTGTATATCCTTATATATATATGAGTACGTATTTCGATATTTTATCTCCTATATTTCTTGATTTTCATTTTTAAACCCCTAAGTTGCGCTTGATATCCCCACGTGTAATTCAACGTTATGGTCAAAATATATATCACTCTCCGACAATAATCTGTAATAATTTTAATTGAAGTGGATAGATAATTTCCTTGTGTATATATTTTACACCATATATACATCTTACGAACAAGATATCAATTAGCATATCAGAGTATCTCAACATGTTTCCTGCGTGGAGCGATCGCCATATTAACTCTGTTATATCAATTTCAAGTGGATAGACTATTGGAGTGTTGGTGTGTGTAATATAAAATGAAAAGTTAGTGCTATTGGTAGATAAGTATGTAAAATTATATGAAAACAGTTCAAAATTATCACAAATAATATTATTGTCAATTTTTAGGCATTCATTTAATAAATACTGAAATGACATATCGATTTTAAGTGTTTGATAAAACGTATTAACTATTTGTAATCAAATTTTGTTACGATCGATTTCCGTGTTTTCCTTAGAATTCAATAACAATAATATTTGAGCATCGAACCAAATTATTTTAAGTACATATTATCATCCAATTTTTAGAGTTTTTTTTTTTAATTTTAATAATAATCGTTTTAAGTGGGGCGTTTTGACATGAGAAAGAAAATTTCTTAATGCTTAAAAATAAAGGGTTCCTCGTTTCTTTGACGTTTTACGCTCAAATTTTAAGCGTGAATGCCGAGTTGGGGCTTCGGGAACGTTTTATAATTCGCTTATTGTTCGAGTGCTTGTATTGAAACCAAAGCGCTCACTACAATACGCGATCCAATGTTTTGATAATAATATACTCCTAGTACCAAAGTCATATTCCTTGTTTGTGTTCGAGAACGTGTCATAATAATTTATTTTTATTCTTACAAGTTATGAAAGCTACGTTTATTCGATGTGTTTACGTTTCCACGACGTTTGCTTGTAAACCTTTAAAAATAATATGAAATATTAGAATTTCAAAATGATTGTAAGCCTTTAAAAATATTATCAAGTTAGAATTTTCGAGAGTTTCAAAACTATTGTAAACCATCAAAAATAATATGAAATATTAGAATTTACTAGAATTTTGAAACAATTATAATTGGGTTTATGATTTTTTAAATATATTTTAGACCATATACACTGATTTATTAATAAACTCGATATAATTTTACCAAAAAAATTTTAGGTTATTTTTTAACACATGACTAAAAAATTATTTTCTCATTCTTCGGGTTTCATTCGTAAAAGATGATTTATTAATACTTCGTAATATTTTTATATTTTTACATCTCAACTTGGATGAAGAAGAATAAACCTTGATCTGTCATTGGTAGGTTAAGTGATCACTTTACACACGTTCACCCTTCCACCCACGATTGATAACCTCACTACTCAAATTTTGGAAATCATACATACATGATCAATCTGATGACATTCTATGATTGACTTCACTTGAGCCATCTTTAATTGGATTTATAAATCATTTATTAAGCAGAGACTTACTACTCAATTTTTTGGAATTCATACATTTATCATAAATCTATTGACGTTTTTTTTTTGTTTTTGAGTTCATGGCAGCATCTTAGATTGAATTTTAATCTAGAATAAACCAATTCTTTATGCACATAATTTTCACGAACAAAAGCAATGCTTCGACTAAACTTCATATAAAAACTAATAAATAATTCTACTAGCATTGAAACGATTATGCTACCTACCGCTTTATCTGTGCCGCTTCAGTAACCACGTAGCTAAAATAGAAAAAGCTTTTTCGTTTATTTTTATTTTTTGTTGTTGTTACTGTTATCGTTTTATTTTTCTTGACCATGGTCCCAAGGTTAACTCTATAAGATGAAGTCTTGACTCTAAATCTTCATACGAAGTTTTTTTCCCATCGAATACGCAATCGTTTGTTTTTCTAAACAATGCATTCATTATCATCTATTATTTGATTCGTTTTGTCGCATTGCTTAACGTAGCTAAGTAAAACAAAGCTACGTAACTTTTTAGCTAAAATTTTACAAATGGAAAACTACAAACTTTATGCTCTTAACAAATCATCAGGTTCTGTCTTAGTATGTATAGTTTAATTAGGTGATTATCCTTAAAAAATACGCGAAACATCATTGATATAAAAGTTTTTACTCAAATATCACAATACATGAATACACATGTTATTTAATAATAAAACCCTTATCCGCACCAAATGGTGCATAGGGCACTGCTTCATATAAACGCAGTGTTATCTTGATCTTTACACATGAAGGAAAGGTGATCAGGCCTCCGCTTCAGGTACCAGGGTAATATTAAATAAATATTATAGTGAAAAAATCACTTATTGTTTTACCCCCCTAGGAATCGAACCCAGGACCTCCAGAACGGTAGCCGAGCGTGCTGACCATTACACTACGAAGGCGGACAAATATCACAAAGATAAATATCCAAATATCACAATGATTTCAAGAATATGAATAGTATGGTTGCTAATCATGGGTGGATTGGATTGGTGAATGTTACACGTATGTAAAGTATGTAACCACTTAAATCAGCCCATGACGGTCTTAAGCTCTTTAAATGCCCAGGCTTCCATAGGTATTTTTTTTTATCTATGTTGAGATGTCAAAAATAATGCATAATATTATATTTAAAAAATTCCGAAGCATGGAGTCCCGAGTTAAAATATTCGTCAGTTTATCAAAACACAGAATCACAAAAAAGACAAAAACATTATATTAATGATACTTTTTAGCATACAAAAAATAAGTACTTACATTGAAAAACTTTTCACATTGTTATATGTAATTACAATTTTATTATAATTTGAGGCTAACTCGCTTCCGACACAGTTACATGAACGTAATGTTATTCGTACCATTAACAGAGTTGATATATTTTTTTCAAACTCATGCATATAAATGGTGTTTTTTACGACCTGCATACAGTAATTTTGCGTTTATTTAAGTAAATAACTCTTCTAGTCATATTGTTGTTGTAATTAAATTTTAATCTGGTTTTTTGCTCTTTATGTTTGACTCTGTAGAGTGGTTGAAATATTTTATGAATGTGATTTAAAGGCCGAAGATTTTCGCGGGAATCGCTATTTTTACTTGGGAGACATTAGAACACAAATTAGCTACCAATTAAGGATTTGGAAGCTGAGTACAAACCTTTAGATGAGAATAAATCGATATTGCAATATGTATTTAGGTATACACATTATATCTTCATCAAATAATACATACTCGTGTATTATTTTCGTAATTTTTTTTTCATTTTAATTTTAAAAGATTTAAATATACACTTTCATGATTATATCAAATGGTTAGAATAAAATTTAAATTTTGTCATTTTATACATATTAATATTTCGACTGAATATAATGTGCACCAGGCAATCGCCATGAACTACATTGAAAAACGTCTAGAAAAAGACCAAAAAATCATGTGTTCTAGAGAAAAATAAAATGATTCAAAGGTATGGCCTAGGTGACGTTGTCCATGATAGAAGGACCTACAACCTGAGGATAAGAAGAACTGACCCCACAGTCTAAAAAGACGATAAGTTGGGATGGAGCCAGGAAGAAGAAGTATTTTGGCTTAACATAGGCTATACCAGAAGAGCCAAAATGTTATATATTGAATGGAAAAAATATTAATCATCAAATGAATTACTGTGCCATTTTTTCTTTATTATATTTTCTAATAATTAGAATAAATATTTTTCCAAATGCATTTTTTTTAATTATTCATCCCTTGGTTGTTTGAGTCTAGTAATAAACACAGTGCTTTTATTTACAAGTTTCATACAATTTTATTTCAAAAGAAGTCTACATAATCTTTTGTTTTTTTTTTTCTTCTACAGCATCATATGTTGTTTGCATTAATATTCATTTTATTCGTACCAGCATCGAGGTTTATTTGTTCTCATGCAATTTTTCCGGAAATAATTCCTGGTTTATTACCAGCTGCAGTCGATTTGTTTGGGTTGGCTGTGAAGTATGCAGTGCACTTGTTCAACTCTCATCAGTAGTCGGTAGTCGGATGATTAGCAAACAGCACGTTCCTTGTGTAAACATTCACAAACAACCGATGGATATGTGAGTAGAGCGGCTAAACTTCGTTCCGTGTATCTCTAATGCCGGTTGAGCATTCTCCAAAGTGCGGCTCAAGATTATTTGTATTAATACTTATGTAAACAGAACCTTTTCCATAAAAACCCTTCTATTTAAAATGGTACCTACCTTTAATTTACAAATAGTACCTACCCGGCAATGGATTACTGTTCTTCTCCAATGCCGGTTTATTAACCAAAAGTTTATTATTTTTTGATATCTCATCAAAGATGAAGAAAAATCTCCGATGAGATAACAAAAAATGATATGAAAATAACTCATGTAATTGGAGATAATCCAGATTTTGTGAACAAGTATTTGGACACACTCAAAATGTTGTATTATTATTTAATTTAAACTTAACGCCTTAATATGAACTTTGCTTTTTCAAACTTTTTGAGCTACCATATTTAAAAAATAAAATAAAACATGTAAATTATTGACAACTTTCGATTATTCTCAGCATCTGTCATTGTTTGACTCTCACTTATGAATTAATTAATGAAAGCTATATACTTCTAAATTAAATTTGTGAGTATTAAAGCGCCCTAGAAGTGATTTTTTTTACTTGGCCATTATTATTATTATTATTATTAAATTCTCAATTGATGGCAGCACCATCGGCTAAACTTCTACAACTGTCAAAATTGTAGCTAACATGTGAAAAAATTCAACATATTTCTTTAAAAAAGATAATGCAATACAGATGTTCATTAATGGCTAGAATTGTGAAAGTTAGACAAGTATTTACAAGTTACATAAAACATTTAAATCGCACGTTTTATGCATCAAGATTTTACTTAACATATCGTAGTCATACAGGAGAAAGTGACCAAGTGCATTGTTTTACAAAAACGTGTTTATTGACTATTGTATATCTCACTAGCTTAATATTGCCCTGAAAAAATCCCAAAGGATTTCAAACTTGGAAGTATAATATATTGACTTGTTAAAAATGACTAACTGCATTGGCGTTCATTTTCTTGCCAAGCAAAAGTGACTTAAATGGCCCTCCAGAACATTTTACGTTTTGGTATTTGGTCACTTTCTCCTGTACGACTACGATATGTATTTTAGAATTTACTTTTTTTTAATCAATTCATTTGTTTGAGATTTTTCACTCTAATGGATCTACTAGGTACTGGGTATTTACAAATTTTGTACAAAAATTATTTAAGCAGCACGCAGATTGTAGACTTAAAAGCTGCTATTTGTGTTTAATAATGTAAATGTCATAGCTGTTATCCTTTATGTCCTGTCGTGGACACGTCCCGTGCATCAAGAGGATATAAGACAAAAGAGGCATTCGCTCCTAGTTCTAGGAAAGGAGAGCTACACGAGCTGGTCTTGGCGTTGATTGATGGCAGCAATGGGCGCCGCGTTGTCGCACTGATCTGTCAATCTTCAACTACCAGAAGCTCAATAATGGATGAGCTTCGTGCCACTTCGCAGTAAGGTGTTCGTCACTGCACTGATGTCAAAAGTCGAGGGTGAAATGGGAATGACATGTCTGTGGAGTTGATTAAATTCAACGAGGTCTCTATTAAAAAGATACCTACCTAGTACTTTTAAATGCATCTCAGATATATTACTTTTTATTTAATAGAAAAAATATATAAAGAAAATTGGTAAGTGGATAAATAAATATTTAAAAAACACTCGTGCGGTAGTTGTAATATAAATATAATTACTTACGTATTTTGTAATAATATTCCGCTAATTTATAAAACCATTATTACACATCAAAAAAATCGTGTCACGGGTTCTTTATATTCTGTTTATCTACGTATTGTATCTATAATATAATCCCACTTTTGAGTTTATTTATGCAAATAAGACTTATTTCAAAAACACCAATTTTGCTTTTTAACTTCTTAAATGATTTAAATCATCATTTTACTCCACAAAGTTTATGCCTAGTAAAAAAATTGTGTAAAACGTTTGATAAAATAAAATAAAATATAAATGTATTAGAAAATAAAATGTCTATAACTCTTTGTGTAGTAATATGTAAGTGGCTCATTATAACCTTTATTTTTCGAAAACAGTAAAGTTCTGTTTCTCACAACAATCGATAAAAAGCTCTGCGGTTTCGAAATAGGTCACTCCCATACGTTACTGCGTTCGTGCATCGAGCCACAAAGCCTTAATTTTCAGACACGAATTGTCCCTATTAGGGTCGGCAGAAAGTACCCCCGCACCGAAATTGGCTCACACCACAAATCGTGATGAATTAATGGCTGGTTTCCCCGCCAAGTGAGACGCAGTAATTTTCCCATTATCACCTGATGGAACTTGGCATGTTTACAAAAGGCCGGCTCGTTCGCCCTCAGGCCTCGACCGGCCCTGCTAACTCTATCGCGCATTCACTTTTGATTTAAAATATTAAATCAAAAGTAGACGATCAAACGAACGGGTCATTAGAAACCCTTAAATATAAAAATGAAATATTTGTATGAGACCACTTCTTTGACATTATTAATATAAACAGGACTAGTTTAATACTTTTTTTTGCCATCTCATCAAAGATGAAGAAGTATATGGAAGTTTGGGCATTTATGTCAGCCCCGTAAATGCCCAGACTTCCATATTCTTCTTCATCTTTGATGAGATGTCAAAAATTATATGAAAATAACTCCTGTAAATCCAGATTAATCCAGATTTTGTGAACAAGTATTTGGACGCACTCAAAATGTTATAAAGGACTAGTTTTGTCCACCTCCGTAGTGTAATGATCAATACGCTCGGCTACGGTACTGGAGGTCACAGGTTCGATTCCCAAGGGGTGAAAAAGTATAAGTGATTTTTTCACTCTAATGTTTATTCAATATTACCCTGGACTGGAAGCGGAGGGCAGATCACCTTTCCTTCGTATGTTAACGATCAAGATAACACTGCGTTTATATGATGCAGTGCCATATGCACAATGGGTGCGGATGAGGGTTTGATGAAGTTTTCAGTACTATAGATGTTCTCATCTAAAAGTAAAAATACAAACTGATAAGCAACATCTACGGTTTTCAAAACTTATTTTTAGTCCCAAATCTATGAATATTATAAAGAAACCATAATCGTTTTGGGTAAAATTTTAAATACCGCAGACCACCTCTGTAAAATAACTACATACCTAGTTTAGATTGGTTTTCACTAATTGATTTGGCAGTCACTTTGTAGAAATTAGAATTATCTTTAATTTTTTATTTAAATTTTACTCAGTATGTTACAATATTCTTTAATTCTATTGTGACAGAAGATTCGATGTGTCTTATTTGATAATGATGCTGGATGCATCAAAACATGTGTCACGAGTTAAAGAAATATTAGTATTTACTAAGTAAAAGTTCTATTTAAAATCTATATGTATACATTTATTGTTCTTCATCTTCTTGTAGATCTTGGATCTTTTTTGTTGTTGCATTTTTTTTCAACATTTTTGTTTGCTTTTATATAAATTTTAAACACAAGGGATGCAAAGAAATATTTTTTTTTCTTAAAAATTATTTGAAATAAATGAGGGTTGTATACATGGGGTGAGTATCTTCAGACTTCAAGTTTCAGGGGGTTAAAGTAAACTCGAACAATGATATTTTAGTAGTCGTGTGAAATTCGCAGCCAGCAAAAAAATATAAAAACGTTATTTTTACTACAAAGGATAATGGTGTCGCTTTTCGTACTTATAAATTCGGCACTTTTGATATTAAGTAAACGTTGGTTTAGTCCCTTAGTTATCACTGGTAGCAGAATTACGCTCACGCACATTTTCCATTACTCCATCGGGTAATCAGCTGATTCGTGGATACTCATCGAAAGGTCCGTGATTTAGTGGTCCGCGTCACGCACGCGGCCCTAAGTATGTCGGCCGCTATCTGAATCCGATATTTTCATTATTCTTATCAACCTTTTTATGTGCGCCAGTAAACATAATTTAAAAAGGCGCCACGAACGAAAGAGAAGTAATATTACTTACGCGTGATTTATGTTGCTCTGTGTTATATTATGTATGTACTATAAATTATTTACTTTTGTATTCTACGTTTTCGTAAAATGTAATACACGTTCGCTGAATAGGATATCATTCTTTCATAAACCAATAACATCGAAGATGATATAAAATATATAAGAGTAAAAAATATTTAAGTGGTTATTTCCGAAACAGTAAATTTATTTCAAAAGTTTAAAAAAATTAAATAAAATGCTTTCCTTAAAAACTCCCGACAAGCACGTTTTGTGTTTTTATTAAATCTTTGTGATTTGTACACAAATTATGAATACTTTGAAAATATTATAAAAAATACATCGTTTCACTAAATGATTTGACAGTCACTTTATGTACATATTAATAAATTTTTATCGTAACGTAAATACCACTTTTTCTTAAAAGTAATAATGATACGTGTTTCGATGCAATCAACATAATTGTTGAACGCCATGATGTTTATACTAACCATATGTGATTATAATGTTGGATGCATCGAAACACGTTTTACAATTGATTTTAAGAATGAGATGTATGAACCAAGAAATTCTATTAATAATAGTCAATTTTTTTTAAATTTATTTGAAAAGTTACACTTATGTAACTCTCCAAAAATATTATTATTAAAATTATTAAAACCCTTATCCGCACCCCAATGGTGCATAGGGCACTGTGTCCTATAAACGCAGTGTTATCATGATCGTTTTACACATGAAGGAAAGGTGATCAGCCCTCCGCCTCAGGTACCAGTCCATGGTAATATTGAATAAATATTACAGTGAAATAATTACTTATATTTATTTTACCCCCCTTGGGAATCGAACCCGGGACCTCCAGAACGGTAGCCGAGCGTGCTGACCATTACACTACGGAGGCGGACTATTACGGAATATTAACATGTATTTTTAGTTTGTAATTAGCATTTTATCTGCTAAACTAAGTTACCCTAAAGTAAATTAATAGATTTTCAAACTGCTTTGTAAGCAATTATATAAGGAATTATTGCAAACTGCGTATAATTTACGGAAAAATCAAACTGCTTAATAAGCATTTTTATAATTTATATGGTCTCCAATATAATGTAATAATATACTGTCTTATATAATGTAGATAAAGTTTTACAATGAAAACAGTTTTTCTATATGCCTATATATCGCTGAGCAATATTTTTACTATCCCATACTTCGCTTACATCAAAAAATTATAGAGACACGTAAGCTGAAAACAGTTATTAGTTCTTTGCATTTATAAGGTTAAGTCGTAAGTACGTCTGTTTTGTATGTAAACATTGTTTATACATTTTTAATTTGCTTTGTTTGTAAATTCGATATGCAATCGCAATATTTATTTTTAATAATGCCAAGGACACTTGTGTTAAATACCGTACAAATAATAATAATTACATTACATTTCAAAATATTTATGTTTCAAAAATTAAAATAATTCATTGTTTAGTACTTGTTAAGCAAGCTATAAATAAATGATAATTATTTGCGTTGAACAATTTTGACAATGCGCTACGGAAAGTTACCTGAAAATGCTTATGTATCTAAAAGTTTTCACACAAATATATCCACAATAACAGGAAACCTTATTTTATGGTCTAATGGAAGTGAGCAATAAACTGTGGCTCCCGTGAAACTTGTATTTATACGAGTAAAATGAAAATTATATTAATTATCGTATCCTACTCAGTTTATTAATTTGAGTGAGTTGATAAAAAAAGTTTTATTTAAATAATATAAAATAATAGAAAATACTTTTACATTCAAATCATATAAATTACTTTTGTAATTTATATGATTCGAATGATCTAAAATCCAAGACCCTGATTTCCGGATTTCTTATCCATAGTAACCAGATTAAATTTCTTTTTCACTTTTACCGTCAGGCATTGATTGCGTTGCGTAACTATCTGTACGTAAATATCAAATTGTATAAAAAAATTTTAACTATAAAAACGTAAAATAATTAAATTGTAAAGCGCCCTTGTAGTGATTTTTCGTAAATAGCCTTTTATATTATCAATTGGTTTTATTAATTAATTTTAGTAATTTAGTATTAGTATAAATTGTTCTAAAATAAAGTTATTTTTGGTTACGTAAAATATGTTTAAGAGGTAGAATTTGTTGCTTGAGTACTTCTCCCTATTTTTCATAATAATATTCCCTGGTTTTAAAAATAATAGGGCTAACTTGAATTCACATTTTTAGCACAGTCAAAATATGAATATAAACTTTTATATGTTATCGAAATATACTTGGTAAAGCACATTATGTCACTTTAAATAAATCTATTTAACCGTATTTGAGATTTCCAATCTCAACGCATTGAAGTTAATTGAATGTCATACTTGAAAATATTGATCGGTTATCAACCCTTATATGTTGGGTGAACAAGTTTTTCGAAATAAGCCCAAAAATGGCTCGAAGGTGCCCTCCGAAAGTTAGGCACCACTGTTTCAGGTCTGATTTCTCCCTTAATGAATCACGACAGTTGGCTAAGTAACGTCTACAGTCCACAGGGTGGGGCACAATTTACTGGTGGAATAACCCATAAAAGTAAAGTGAAAGCTGTTACGGTAAACACCACCAAGACCGCTGATGTCGATTTATGTCTATGCCTTAATGAACCCATTTAAATTGGTAACTCCGGAGATCGATAGTTAAACGGGAGGCATTATTTTAGTTGACGTTTGGCAGACTTGCGTGAATTTTGGCCGAAAAGTTATTATACGACTACTTATTACTCGAGGGTTGACAACTCGACAACCTTTTTGACATCAAGGGCCTTATACGAATTTGCAGTCTCCCCAGCCAGTGATATACATATGATATTTTACGGTGCTTTTATCTTTTACTTACATTTTCAACTGCAGACGCACTTGTCAATTTTTCATCCCGGTATACTTAATATTATCCTATTATTTATCTTTATTCCAAACCTTAAGGTTAAGTGTGCAAGTCTGCAAGGTTCATATAGCATATTATTTTTTAACTAACCATGCTACTGCTTTCCCTCAGGGGTAAAGATAGGGTTCAGATGAAGAAAAATATTTTTACTGGGTATAAACATTTAAAATATATTAAAAATATATGTTGTAAGTAACATAAAAAAAAAATTAACACTTTTTTTAATCTACTTTTCGTTGAGTTTTCTCTTTAACAGATTGTTTCAATAATTGTTCTTAATGGAATAATATTTTGAAAGTTATATATTTTTCCCAAAAATATCGTACAATTGGTATTTCCGTTTCTATATGTAATTCTTTATATATCTTAAATCATGAAGAAGAAAAAAACAAAATGTCATTAAATGTACATCTTGCTATTACGCTCAAAGACGTTTAAAATCCAGGTCGTTTAACTTTTTTACTGGATGAATAATTTCTTTGGTAAAAAAAAATATCTTCCCAAAAGTTCCGACGTGTTCCGTCTTCGCCTAGAATAATGTTCCCCAAAACTGCAATATATGTACATTGAAATCATCACCCTTCGGAGGGTGTGCAGGGGCAACGGCGTACGTCGTTTGCGCTGTACGATCAGCGCAGAGTAAATACCCCAGGGGATGGGTTATTTGGTAGAAAAAATCGGTAATCAATCAAAACACGGTAGCAAGAGCATTGTCTGGAAAAAATGGATTACGAACTTTATCGTGTATTATCGCCCCGCGCCGCAGAGTAGGGACGTTGCGAATTGATTTTAATACAGACTTGCATCAGGGTTTGCTCGCTTTTTTTGTCACACTCCCCTATTGCTTACAGCGCGTCACCATCTATTTAGTTCAGTCATCCGTCATCTGGGTGCAGATTGTAATGTCTGGTCCTTTGGCGTAGATACAACTGGTATCAACGAGCAGAAGGTCTAGTTTTTGTACTTTTATTTTGCTTCATTGCAGTTATCGTCAAATTTTACTGCGATGAGATTAGTTTTAAATTTTTATTCGTGCCCACGTATTAACATTTATATATTCAATAGAAATAACAACTAGCAAGTTTTTTTAAGCAATATTAACATTAAACAAAAAGCTTTATATTTTTATGTCATGGCGTTTATTGTGGCAAAGCCAAGATTCTAATATAAAAGTGTCTAAAACTGAAAAATCGTATTTTCTGTTAATTATTCGGTATAGAAATGAGATTTTTCACCCTATAGATATGGGACATAAGACAAAATCATGAAAATTATAAAGAAATATTGTTTGATAATATAAGAAAAATAAATATGGCACCGAGCGAATAGTTTTTTTTTTAAATATACAAGTATGTATATTATTTGTGAGGAATAATGCTAATAAATGAACCACGTTTATGGTTTGGATAACATGGATATAAGTATACACCAACTTTTTTTAATCACCGTCCGTCTTACCTGCATCTTTTGTTATATTGAATTTTTTGCAGAAACTCAAAAAAAGGCTGAATCTTTGACAATTTCAAACGTTGACAATCGGGAATCGTAAGAGGTTTTAGCAAATGCTCAATAGGCGTGATGCTGATATTTTTTTGTTATTCAAAAGACGGATGGGATGTCATGTAATAATCAAATGTCCCCATTTTGCCCCTATTTGTGACAATGACGTTTTTAACGTCATCCATCAAAATCCACCCTTGCGCGGTCACCAACAGACACTACATTCCTGGGTCGCATGGGCTGCAAGTCATACCGCTCGCTTAGTGGGGCTCCCGGTTGCCAGAAGCAATCAGCGGGCGATGGCACTATCGAGGGGTCGCCCTAATTGACGCATTTGTAACGTGTCCAAAAACCATTTATTAAGGACTGACGAAAGGATTCATAAATGTTGCGGCGATTACCACTAAACGTGTCGGCAAACAGTGGTTGGGTAGCATGACGAGGAGGAATTTCCTTATCTTGTGACAATCGGCTGTAAGCGCTTCGGCACACAATCGGGTCTCCCGGATAACTGCCCAAAGGACGAGATAATTTACGTCTTAATCTTAACTATCTCATTTGTTTGCTTAACTCAGCAATGTTGTTGTGTTATTTTTAAATCAGTGTTTAGAAAAATAACACTGAAATGACCATAAGGGAAATATCAAGATTTTAAATATCTCATCCAATAATAGATAAGAAACAATAATAGATCTAAACAAATGGGAATTTGATGGAGTTTCTATTAATTCAAAAATAATTATTGTATTTTTCCTCTACCAAATGGTGCCAGTGCTTTAACTAATGCGTATAAATAAGTCATACGCAAATTACACAAACTAATCTAAATCACTATCAATCCTTCTCAATGAAACATAAATGCAATCGAGAACATTGAACAGTAGCTCTCAAGTAACACGCTATCCGCCATCAGAAATGTTTAGTCTTGCGTATTTTGCTGTTGCTTTCAACGGACGGCGCCGCCATTACGGTTATATAAAATTCTTTTTTTTTTTTAATTATAGATAGCTAAAAAAAATATTACACTTTGTTTAAAAATTTGAAGAAATTGTCGATTTAACATTTTGAATAATCGAACATTTACATTTTTATTTATTTAGATAGTTAAAAATATCTGCGTATTCGAATGCAAAGTTTGGTAAATGTTTAAAACAATCGGTGAATATCTTTAAGCGATTTGAGATTTTGAAGTAGCAAATATTTTTATATTTATTTTTATACAATAGATTGTGAAAAATAAATGAAAATATATTAATAAATTAAACAAATCTTGGGAATGTAAGACTAACTTACATCGTCATGTCACGGATTAATTAAAAAAAAATATTAACCAACTCAAATATCATGCGTCTTACAACCCTATTTTAAAAATCTTACGCCGAATTATTACACGTGATCAACTTCCAAGTAAGTAATTGTTTCAGTCATGTGCAGGTTTTTGTAAATTACAAAAGCAGGGTTGTGCCAAACGGAATCATCTTCTTTGGGGTTTCAGCTCGCTGATTGATTGCCTGCGACGCTGCTCATCATTTATGGAATCTTTTCCTTGGCTCGACAGATGGCGAATGTATCCCGACCACTTTTGTCTAATGGGAAATATAATCAGGGAATCCGGACGATTCCCCGCGCGACAAAAGGAATTAAGCCAGAGAGCCCCCGAGGTACAGACTTTTGGCACACTATGGTTGGGGTGTAATCATTAATTAATTCACCGCTGGATTTGGGTGACATCTGATCCGGTGACGTGTACATAACATACTATAAGGTACTTATACCTACAGTAAATTAATGTTTACGGAATCTCATTACGTGCATCTTAATTATTTGGAACTTTGTGTCGAGTATGTTTTATATAAAATACATTAACGAAAATACTCATATAAATATTTTTAAAAGACACGATGAAATCGTAAAAGAAAAACGCTTGTTTTTTACCACATGCGTTTATGTTATTACGACGACTACTTTCGGAAGCCATGCTTCCATATTCAGGTGTAAATATAAACTAAGAACATATTTTAAATTCAGACCTGAAGATTGAAGCATAGCTTCTAAAACTACTCGTCATAATAAAATAAACTCAAGTGGTAAAAAAAATGTTTTTTTATTTACAATTTTACTTATATAAATATAAATTTCTATAATTCTTATTTTATAATTTCATTTCTAATCCGAGTTTTACTAGGCAAATATCACTTTTTTAAACCGCTCGTATAAAATGGTATTTACCAAGTAAAACAAATATTAAAAAAAAAATAAGTTCATTTTAGTTGATTTTGAAATATTGCTGTTGATGTTCATATTCCAGAATAATTAAAAAACTCTTTCTCTCTTTTTTGTAATTTTGTAATTTGTTATTTTATTTTGTAATACAATGTAATTCAATGAACAAAGCAAGGCTTCCCCTCCCCCTCAGACTCTGCCTACTCGACGCTACGAGACCGATTGACGACCGATTATTTTTTTATCTATCATTATCATCACCAAATTACCATCCACGTCTTCGTAAGCGCCCGCAAGCCAGTATTTAATTAGTATCAAATCATTTTTTTTCTGAGAATTGCACCCAACGCTTCGTTAATCAGGAATAAAATTATTTTAATTATAAATATAAATATAAATATAATATAAATATACGTGTATTGGAAATTTTTCCTTTGCTTAATATTTACATACTAAACATATGTATATTTATAAAATGTGTACGTATCTATAAACCTACCATTGCGTCGCTTGGAGGTTAAAAATTACATAGCCAGGAAATTTCCTTATGCAAAAAATCAATCTTTTCCTAAATCGCTTCGAAGACAAATATTAAATCCAATCATTCTTTCTTTGAAATAAACCAGCGTCTTATATTACACATGTCTGTGTAAATATTTTCCCTTCGTCTTACCATTAAAGATACAGAAATTTCTCCACACTCCGGAGACGAGATAAACTAGAATGAGGGTTGATATTTAATAATATCAACCCCCTTGTTTCCCCAGTAAGGAAAGAGAAATGACAAGTGTATAAATTAGGCGTGGCTCCCAGCGAGCCTCAAAATTGTATAATACCAATAAAATATATCTTGAGCATTTTGATGAGCACGCTGTTCGGGGGTAATTTGGACACAATATACTAGATACGGAATATAGATTTTTTTCAGAAGCGGATGAAATTTATTGAAGCTGCCTCAACTTGAGATGAAACATCTATCGTTTTTATATGAAAGAAGATGGAAGTCTGAGCATCATAGGGCTAACGATCTGATATTTGGCTAGATTAAGTGATCACTTTATACACTTGAGTAACGTTCTACATTCTGCCCAAATAAAATCAATTTAACCGTATTAATTAATCAGTCACTTTATTATTTTTTGTATTTTTTTTTAATTGTAATATGTTTCAATAATAATTTATTGATATTTATACATTTCGCGATTAATTTAAAGAGCTCCATTTTAATTTATATTTTAAGTTTTAACGTCAAAATACTGATTTTGGGAGTCAAAACTTCTTAGTTGTATTTAATAATAAAAACACTTAAAAATTAAGACCATCCTTCAGTCCATTCAAATGCCAAAAAAATGTGAAATCATTGTCACAAATTTGATTTTTATGTGATTTTAATAATAAAATACATTTAGACTCTAAAAATCAGTGTTCAATTTTAATATTTAATATGTAAAATAAGTTCATAAATGAAATTTAATTTAAGAGTAGATATTACTTTTTAGGTTAAGCAAATCGATTTTTAAGTTATATGAAATTATTAGCATAATTTTATTGGTGTGTTAAGCAGATTGTGTTTTTTGTTAGAAACGTTGTTCTTCTCCCGCGAAAACAGCGTTCGAAAGCAATTTGTTACGTAGTATTGAAATATTCCGTAATATTTCAGGATCCGCTTTTCGTTTCTAGCTAAAATTCCCCAATTGAAACGTAACCATCTCCTTGTATTTCTCCTTCCCGCGTATGTACTCGCTTTATATCCTCTCGTATCTCTGCCTTCTTTGCATCCCGGAGTGTGAATTTATATTTAGGATTATGTTTGAATCGCTCCTGTTCGGTTCGGGGCAAAGTATCGAGGAATGGAATAAAATTCCTTCCCGAGGATGTTTTTATTTCGCATGCTAATCGATGGAGCGAACTCCACGGGGATAGTCTCCACCGCTTCCCCCATTTCCCCGGATGAAGGGAAGGAAAACACTTTACCGAAAGATGCCTTCGGCCTTAAATTCGCGAGTGGAGAAGCCTCCGACTCCGACGGCGCGCGGTGGTAAGAGTTGTTGCTTTGAAAAAGTTTTTACGAGCTCTGTTCAATGTGAGCAGAATGGTAACATTTGAGTATTTTATTTGAATTTATTTCGGTGATATGTATCCCTTTCGGGAAAATCAAATAAACTTTTATATATTCGCAGGTTTTAACCGTATATTATTCCCTTATACTAAAATATTATTCTGTTTTTATTTCGTATGTTTTCCTCTGAATATCTTTTTTGTGTTTTATTCGCGAAACGTTTGGTAGGAATTGTATGCTCGTTAAAAGTTTTCTCTGCGTATATTATGATTATAATACAATTATTTTCCTTGATATCTCTTAGCTCGCGAGTACCAAGACTTTAAAATGGATGAATGAAAAATCAATAGTATTGAGTATCAACGTGATCATTGGTTTGAATCAAATTATATTTTTTTAGATTACTCCCAGATCCATTCTGCTATAGCCGACAGGCTTCTCGTATACCAAAACGTGAGGCAGATACTATTTCCTGGTATTATGCTGTGTTCTCAGTATCTTAAACGTGATACGGAGGTGTCAAATATACGATTTTTTCTTTGTTTTTGGCCTAGTGTGGTTATCCCAATTGTTAAGGTAGCAACAGCCTCATGGTCAGGTAATTGTAATTGGAATCCGTGATATGTACTAGTGAGTATGTACAGTA
Organism: Brachycentrus maculatus; assembly: GCF_059751285.1. Taxonomy (NCBI): domain Eukaryota; kingdom Metazoa; phylum Arthropoda; class Insecta; order Trichoptera; family Brachycentridae; genus Brachycentrus; species Brachycentrus maculatus. Next base: position 77,016 of record NW_028281644.1, on the reverse strand, counting down.
TTATTACGTTATATTAAGTTACTAATGGTTGAATCTAGAAATGCTGGGTATTCTACATTTTTAAAAATTCTTCATTTTTAGACGCTTCAAAATTTAAAAAAAATTGAATCTAATTCAGTAAGTTTTACTTTTCACCCATAGATAAAAACAAATGTTAATTTTTGATACTAGTCGTGTGTAATGAAACAAAACTCATTAAGTGGTATTATACAAGTATTAAATAAAAAAACATTTACATGTTATTCCATTACTTAAAATTTGATAATATATTAAAAACCTTAACGTATGCTTATTGAAAAATAATTTCTATACAACTTGAAACAAGGCAGAAATCTGTATCAGAAACAAAATAAACAAGTTTGTTGATACTATGTGCTTTCAAAATATAAATAAATTGTTGAATGTTATGTGAAACCCTTTCAGAATACTCAATAAACCGTTAAGTTTCGGTAGAAGTACTATAAGCGTACATAATTAATATGGGTATTCGATAGAATTTTAACCAAAAACTTGCTTGAACAATTATTCGATACATTGATTATTAAAAAGCAAACTGACCCTTTAGTTCAAAAACAACCCAGATACCCTTGTGGCTAAATATTTCTAGAATAATCAGGGAATTTACAACCCTACCTCAAAAGGAATATAATAATATAATCAGACAATGTTTTACAGGAGGTTGGGATATATTGTTTTGCTCAGGTGGCAATGTTTACATAATGTAGATCAGGAAAAGGTCTATTGATACGAAGTTAAGTCCAAAAGTTTTCGGTCTGAATATGTTTGCATGGTAAAGTTATTAAATATATATTTTTTTTTACTATTGTAAACTATTAATTTACTTAAAATAAAAAATTCGTAACAAAAAGAGTTGTGTTAAAATTGTTCAAATTCCCTGAATTTATACATTAAATGTCATATTATTATTTGCTAATATTTTATTTTTGATATTTTACTCCTGGATTTTAAAACGCCTTATGTTTAAAGTTAATCCAATTTTCTTTCAAATAAAGTTGCATAACTTATCTTTCACTTTTATTACTAACACAAGAATGATCGCGTAGAAAATATTTTACAATGAATTAAGATAAACTTTTTCAATTTATTTATTTATTTTTCATAATACATAGATACATTCAAATATACATATTCATTTCATATATACATTTATTATACGTATTACGGCTCTTTAGGCATGGCCTGTGTTGAGCCGAATACTAACATGTTAATACAATTTTTATATAATTTTTTTTATTTTTTAATAATATATATTTTTTAATTATTACGAATATTGTCAGCAATGAATGACTTATTTTTCTATAATCGCTATTTTTTCCTTCACCATTTCAATGGGCTTATAGAATTTTTAAATAAATTAAAACAATTAATAATTTTTATATGACAAAAATAAACAAACTATAATTATGGTCAAATGTGTTCCCTTTGTGAATAAAATAAATATAATACGACAGTAATCTATAAAAAAATAGTATTTTACATATTGCGCTTTATTTTCCGTAGAATACATTTTTGAATACATTTTATACAACCTCATCAGGTTGAAAACTTTTGGACCTCACTACGCTTGTTTGGAAATGTTTTATTATCAGGGTATGAATTGATATTCTAAGCTTTAATTATACATACAAGCTGCCCATAGAAAAGATTTTGAACATTCATTAATAATACTTACACGGAGATCAGCAACAAATTAAATTTATTCAATGTGTAAAAATACATATCGTTTGTTAGTTCAAATATGTATATTTACAGGTATTTTTTGCTTACTTCTTACATTTTCTAAAGGAAAAAAAACATTGTTTTTGAAAATAGTCAAAAGGCACTTTGCATGTTTTTTTCGTTAACTTCATAGAAATTCAAAGTCATTTATTATTCATATAAACCAAAACGCTTTTTTAGATTCTACTGATTTTTTTTAATTTTTGGCCAAGCCGTTCGTTTCTATGTACAATCATATATATATTTTAATATGAAGAGAGATTTATGTATTAATTTTAAATCAAACACAGATTTTTTGAGTCTACTAAGTTGTATTTTATTAACAAAAACACATAAAAAATTATATTGTGACAATTGTTTCGCCTTGTTAGGGCATTATCAAACGAATGTGAAGATCAAATGGACTACGGTCCTTATGTAGCTATACAATTCTAAGTGACAGTTTTAACCCGTGCAGCAATAATTTATGGGAGACAACAGTAGCTAATGGGGGATGTAGGTATGTACCCTTATTTGTTTGATTTAAAATTAATACATAAATTAAAATGGAGTTCTACAAATTAAACGCCAAATCAATAAATAAATGGAGAGAGATTATCTACTAATGATAATTGTGTAATTGGCTTACCTCTAAAAAAGGTCTTCTATATTTTTTTTGTAATTCGATCCGACTTGAAGACCTCTTTCTAGTATGACGTTATACGCAAGGGTCTTTATGTTGTTTGAAACTGAAATGAGATCTGACCCGAGCATTGAAGTGGTGTTGTTACATATTGGTAACATCCGTAATGGGATATCTAAGTAAACCCAACTCACCCATATTTCCCAAAATTTCTGGGGATCTCGAGCTCTCCCGAGGAATGTTTTACATAGTTGAATTACAGCAAGCACCAATGAATAAAATAGGCCTTCAGATATTTTTCATAATATTCTCGTATTTGGTCGGTTATTGATAATATCGCTTCATAAAAATAAAACCCAGTTATATATATTATATTTGCGAAAAAAAACAGATTCAATGCCTTTTTTCTATGTATGTAAGATATTTAATGCAGAGTAGGAAGTTTTAGGTAATCGAAAATATATGTTTACTAAACATTTACTGATATAATAACTTTGATTTAGTAACTGAACAAAATTAAATGGGGAAAAATCGCACACGTTAAAAAATGGGGATTATTCTATATGAGATCAAAATCTTTTTAATGATGATACATGATTTTTTTAAATAATCTAAATGACCAATTGTAAAACCATTTTATAATATATTTTTTTTGTTATTTGAAACTTTTTATTTTTACCTTCTTTAATATTTACTGTTAAAAATTAATTAGTTGAAAGATGTTAACGTTTATTAAAAATTAAAAAAAATTAAAATTATTTTTTTAGATTTTATAGAATTTGTTTTCCTGAGAAATCGTGAATGCAATTTTTAGATCATTCAATATTCGTATTATTATCAGTCAGTTCATAGTTTTATATTTCTAATATTGAAATATCTACAGCTTCCTTAACGAATGATTCTACGATTCCGTCTGATTTCTACCCTTAAAAATAGTATATTTATAATTAATATACCTACGCATAAATTATAAGTCCTTATTAATATAAATTCAGATTATTATTATCCTTATTAATATTAATATAAAATCGTCCGCCTCCGTAGTGTAATGGTAAGCACGCTCTGCTACCGTTCTGTAGGTCCCGGGTTCGATTCCCAAGGGGGGTAAAATAAATATAAGTGATTTTTTCATTCTTTTATTTATTCAATATTACTCTGGACTGGTACCTGAAGCGGAGGGCTGATCACCTTTCCTTCATGCGTAAACGATCAAGATAACACTGCGTTTATATGACGCAGTACCCTATGCACCATTGGGGTGCGGATAATGGTATTATTATTTTATTATTAATATAAATTAATACACACATACGTCATTGTAAAACTTTACAGAAATGGTAGATAAAACAATGAAAAATCGTGGGGAAATTTTAAAAATGCAGACTTGAAAACCGTTGTTGGACATTTTTCGTTCATAAACTCCGAGCGTTTTTTAAGAAGTCCCTGTTAATGATATCGGTTGACATACTATACTCTGCAGTGACCCGCAGGCTGTGTCCTTAAAGCGGCACTCTTGAGGGGTCTGCCTCCATCCCGGGCATGTCCTCGTGAAACAGGACCCGCTAGGTATTGTTCTTGACACTTAATGGTGACCCTTGTTTATACCCGCGGACACTCCACATCGAGGATGTAGGTATTTCTAGCAGAGGTCCAAGAAGAGGCTAACGATTCCCCGCCCTTTTTCCTTGATTAATGCTTTGTTCGGCACTCGAGGAGAGGACTTGGGGTCGTGCATGTGAATAATCGTTCGTCTCTTGTAAAGTGTGTCAGCAACCGAAATTTCAGTTTATTTTATGTAATTTTAGAAACACTCGGCAATTCGACCCACTGTTTTGGTTATACAGAGAAAATGCTCATTTCATCTTTAAAACTTGACAATAAAATGGCTTTTAGTGATTCCAGCGTATAATTTACATCTTCGTGCTTTCTCTACTACATAAAAATGATTTTTTTTCTTTTATTAATAAAGTAAACAGTTACCTTGTAGTAATTTCTATCCATTTTAAACTTAAGTTTTACTTGGTAAATACCAAATTTTCTTAAATTCTATTGTGAAGCGTTTCGATGCATTCCTTTTTCAAACACCGTATACAGTGTTTGAAAAAAAATGATGAGAAATGCATCGAAATAGGTATCACAGTAGATTTTAAGAAATAATAGTATTAATCAAGTAAAACTTTTACTAAAAATCGATATTTTTTCTGTTTAAAGAATTAGTAGAACAGTTTTTATTTTCCATTTATTATATACATACATTTAACAAAAAGAATATTATTAACATTCCATACAATTTATTATCACATTTAGCATTCTTATGTTCGCTTACTAGTAGCAATAAAAAACGTGATGGTTAATAAGTTACTGTATTTAGCATTTTTTAAATACATTGTAATAAAACTGAAAATAAATGGTTTTATAACATGATATTTTTGAATTGTAAAACATAATATCACGATGTTAGTGCTTCTTTTATTAATTGTTATTTTTCCTCGATTAATAAAAAATATCAAAAAAAATAAAAAAATATGTATTTAAAGATAATGCAAAGTTAGAAGGTAAGAAAAATAAAAACACCATATAAAAAAATACTCATTGAAATAGGAAAGACTCGAGTCTTGCGGTTACCGAATACCGGTTACTATACGAGTAGGTATACCGCGTAAACATAAATACATAAAGCATAACTCCACGTCTAACTTCGACTATTCTTTACAATCAAAATACAAAACATGCTTTTGCTTCTATTTACTCCGAGCGCAGAGCAGCCTGCGTCCGCCGCAGAGAAAAGTGATAAAAAATACTCGAAAACGTTTTTTGTTTGATATTCTACCCCCGTCCGTCCAGGTCGGTCCAGTCAAGGGCGGGAATATCTGCCACGCGTCTTGACCGCGCACTGGAAACAAGAAAAGGTGCGTCCGGCCGAACAAAAATGCGGAAGAACGTAAAAATATACGGGAAATGAGATAAAAACGGCTCGAGTGCGTTGAAATGTCATCGTAATGGACAATCGATTCCTCTGACGATTCCGTTGATCACTACATTTTCTCAAATATATGACGTTGATTGTTCGTAAAAAAAATGTCCTTAGTTAATTAAAGCATATTTTAGCAATATCAAAAAAAAAATTATATGATATTTCTGTCAATTTGAAGCGAAACTCATTATGTACATCTATAATATATAAATAAAAATAGAAATACTATTTTACTTTTTAACAAAAATTTAAGTGATTTTATAAGTACATTATACTAGTAACTACTCACTATCAGTGCTTTAAAAGCATTGTTTGTCAAAATTATGCATAAGAAAAGTGTGATAAGTCGTTAGCATAATTCATATAAAAATAATAATATCTATTATTCATGAGGAAGAAGGTGTTTGCTTCGAAACTGGTCGATGTCTTAATTAAGTTATAAAAAGATGTGAAGTGATTTTATAACAAAGATATTTTTAAAGATATTAAATTCAAAATCACAACGTCAGCGCTTCAAATAATAACAAAAATAATAAAGATTATTTTAATAATGTGTTACGTTTTCTACAACCAACACTACATACTTATCATATTTTAATATGTAAAAATATTATTTTTTGACATCTCATCAAAGATGAAGAAGAATATGGAAGTCTGGGCATTTACGGGGCTGACGACCGTCATAGGCTGGTTTAAGTGATCACTTTACACACGTGTAACATTCCACATTCTTCTTCATCTTTGATGAGATATCAAAAAATAATATGAAAATAACTCCTGTAATTGGAGATAATCCAGATTTTGTGACACGTAATTGTATTTGACAAGTATTTGGACACACTCAAAATGTTGTATGTAATAATCTGTTCTATCATATCATCCTATGGCGTTACATAATATGTATATCCGAATACTTACATTGCTATTTGGAATTCGCTTAAATACCTACGTCAAATTTTGTATATAAAATACGTATATTGAATTAAGTCGGATGGAATATGTAAGTATGTACATATGTACATAAATATAAAAGCGAGGGTAGTAAGGTAAATAATTTAAAAACCCTTAATATCAAAGACCCATACGGAGTCATAAATTTGTCAGGCTATGTAAATTGGCAGAGAAATTTAATTTGGCATCCGAATTTTTCGTGATTTTGGTTACCGTTTTATTGAAGAATACAGGCTTTGGGCCAATTCGAGCAATCCTCCCTTTTTCCACAAGTAAATAGAGATCTGAGAAGAGTTGTGTGGGTAGTGAGTACATATATGGTTAGATATTGCGGTGGAAAGGAATCCGACGGTCAGGTACTCATTTTTATTCCTGGTAAAGTCCTCGATTGGTTTCTTCTGGCAGATCGGTAATGATTCCAGAATTTGTACAGTTTTAGCCAACGTGTATAAATAATAAAATTCATACTATGGAATTAAGCAGCTATACAGTTTTCTGAAAGCAAACCATTAGTTTGATTTACTTATTGTAACTGCAGACAGTTTGTAGAATTCCATATTGAATTGTCGGGTAATATATCCAAAATTAAAAAAGTTTTTTGTTGGATTGAATTCTACATTTATTTATGTATATCTGGTTACGCGTTTCGTCTTTCAAATACTCGAGTGTTTGATAATGTCCTAAGAAGACGAAACGCATCACGTATTAAGATATACATAAATAAATGTAGAATTCAATCCAACAAAAACCTTGTTTTATTTTGGATATATTACCCAACAATTGATTAGTTTGATATTCATTTTGTTATTTATTACATATTCAACATTAGATAAGAGTTTTTTTAGGTTGATTTATATCCATTGTCTTACACTTTTCATTTAATTAACATTTTTTAATATACTGGGAGCTGGGATTGTTTGATGAACCAAGGTATATCAGTTTGGCTGACTCAATTTAGAACTAGATACTAGATGAATGATAAATCTTCCTATACAGTCGCGGTTCTGGGCTAGAATACCACGCTTCTGTGTCGCTTTTTCATTTACTACTATCAGCCTGAATGTTGAAAACAGAGTGAAGGATGCACTTAAATCAGTTTTGGCAAATAAAAACCATCAGCGAATGCAAAACTGACAGTTTACAACCTGGTTTTGACCCTAATATATGGAAGCGACGCATGTAGTTGGCAAAAGAAATATGAAATTACTCTGAAAGTAGTCGAAATGCGATTCGAAATGCTTACAAATGCGTGATGGTTAGTTAGTTATTTACAATCAGGCTTGATGATAACTCATTCATTCTGACTAGTAACATAAAAATTCTCTGCTAAATGTATATATTTTTCAAACATTGTACAAATATCGTGATATTTGAATTCATGCATTTTTAAAGTGTTTTTATTCGTGTATTTTTACCATAATATCCCAAATAAAAGCAGAGGAATCTAAATAACGCGAGCCAGTATCTCATAAATGTTGGTCGAGTTTGAATGAAACGTATTCAATTTGCGAGCTCCTGTATAGAAGTGATTTTGATGAGATAATATCGCCCGTATTTGACTGTGTTAGTATTCCGCGAACGTTTCGGTTTGGTTGAATAATGTCATCCTCCGGTCTGGGCGGCGTACTGATCAATAGATAATTTAACGATTCGGATTCATCCGGCACCTCGATAATGTTCGATTGGTGATGAACGCCATTGTTTGCATCCATATTTGATAATTTACTCATATCGCATTCTTTGCGACCGGTGTTCCGCATCTTCATGCAAATTTTGAAATTACTACCATTATAAGAAAAACTGTTGTAAACGTTATAGGGGGAAGCCTTATACAAATGTACGTATAGGGAGGTTTGCTGTATTTTGATTGTTAATAATATAATCGTATGGATACACAAAATACAGGCAAAACCAGCATTTATTACTAGAATTGACTGTGTGGATTGATATGGAGTAAAGACGGAGACACACACAAGATTATACATATGTATAAATATACAACATTAATGGAATCCTCTTCTACCAGTAGCTAGAAATGGTGAGAGTGAGATGATCTTTAGAAAAAAAAACTAAAAATACATTTGTTGGCTAAATCATTTCCACTATCTTTTTTCCCCCAATTCATCCGCAGAGAAGCGCTATTGAGGTAGCATTTTACGAAATTAGAGCTATGTTTATAAATTATCCAAATTTATTATTTTAATTATCAGTGAATAACAACATAATAATGATATCTGTCTAATTTAAATATCGTGATTTTTACAAAATACTGTCTCGAGGGTGCATCATATTTTTCATTCTATATATTTTCTATTATGCTATATATAATCTTAATTATTATATAAATGCTGATCCTAGTGTAATTAATGAAATACACTACACAGAAAAAGAAGAGAGGAAAGTAAGTTGAAGGAAAAAGGTTTTCAATTTGTTGTTTAATTCTAATTATAATTTAATTGAAAGTTTGGAAGATTTGAAAAAGATGAGTCTTCAGTTATTCATGCTTATTAATGTGTATTTTAAATGCTCAAACTACTCGTTTATACCAAATAAGATAGACAAAACACGTGTTTTGAAACACAATAAAAAATATTTTAATGTACGTTTAAAATATAGTAAGAGAAAGTCAATATTAAAAGGATTATTAAGTGAATTTTTACAAAATTTTGAGTTAAAATGTTGCAATTAAAAATAATTGGGTAAAATATAAGCTACATAAAAAAATTAAATCATGTTTTTAGGTGTTATGTAAAAATAATCCGGGGTCAGGCATACAAATAAAAGGTACTGCTATCTAAAAGCTTTTTTCAATCCAACATGGCTGGCTGTTGTAAATTCAAATGAACTGTGTCATAAGATTAGTCAATATATCTAGGAGTTACGAGGAGTGTATTTCAGGACAGAAGAGTGTGGTGTTCCATCCTTTCTGCCTACCCCTGCCGGGAAACGGCGTAATGGTAGTAGTAGTAGTAGGAGTTACGAAAAATTTATTAGTGTCAACCATTGGTAAAATGGTGAATGTTGCACGCGTTTAAAGTGCCCACTTAACCAGCCTTACTAAGCCCTGTAAAAACCTAGACTTCCATATTCTTCTTCATCTTTGTTGAGATGTAAAAATAATCAATTTAATAACATTTTAGGAATACATAATAATTGTGTTGAGCTGATGTTGTTTGTCAAAAATAAATTGTTTTGGTCTTCTTCGTTTTCAGGGGTAATTGAAATTTGAGAATACGGGGGTATTTGTTTCTATATTTGCATCATCGTGTAACTTGTCCGTGATGTAATAATATAAACAAAAACTTGTGGTCAGAAAAAAAACCATCGAATGTCTTTGCATCCGAAGACACATAATTAAACTTAGTAAACACGTTTGTACCTGCGGTGACGGAGCAAAAAACGGAACAATTGCGTAGAAGCAATATTGCTTTAACAACAGATCCAAGATGGCGACCAGTTTCTGTGGCAGCGGATTCTGAGCCAAAACCACAAGAGTATCGGATTCCTTGGGAACTTTTGATTGACACGGCGACTCATTAAAATGTACCGCTGCAGGTAACTATTGCCCTCGGCTTATTGCTACATTGCCAAGTCGACACGTATGATGGTTTTATTGATGTTTCTATTAATACGCAGAGCTAAAGTATGGTTGGGAGAACTGTTTATGGCTGATTTCTGGAGAGAGTACCTTCTGGAAGTCGTATAGAATTTCAAAATATTATGCAACATGTAATATTTCTTACAGTCAAATACGTGTTGCCATGCTTGCTTTCCAAGGGGCATTATTGTAAGTTATTATGGGTGACATCTAAAATGAATAAACTCGTATATACAAATTTCATCTCTTTCACATATCGACGTAGATGAAGAAGAATATGGAAATTTGAGAATTTGAATATTTACAGGGCTTATGATCTGTCATAGGTTGGTTTACACACGTGTAGTTGGTTTGAGAAGGCTTTTATTTAGCAGAGGTCCTTTTTATTTAGATGTATGCAGGATCCTAACCGGCGAGAAGGCTCTTGTAAACTCACATATGAAGCCTCATGAGATTTTTGACATATGTATGAGTTCCAAAAATTTGAGTTGTGTGGTTGTCGATCATGGCGTGTGTAAAGTGATCACTTAGCTAGCCTATGATAGATCGTAAGCCTTATAAATACCCAGACTTTCATATTTTACTTCTTCTATGTTGAGATTCCAAAATGTAAAAATAATTCCTAAGAGGTGTAACTTAGATTTATGAACAAGGATTTGGACACACCCACAACACTACACTGTTTTTATCCATTTTTATTATTTTTCTACCCAATAGTGCATAGGGCAGTGCATCGTAAAGAGCTTGATCGTTAGATACACGAAGGAAACGTGATCAGATGAAATTAATAAGTTTGATTAGCAGAAACTTCCGTATAATTTTTTTTATGATTGTATATATATAATATAGTACATATTCATAATATTGTGGTGTGTGTGTAAGTAGTGGCATGCACAGAGTTTTTGATCAGGCTAGGCAGTAAGAAAAACAGCGTTTTATTATTTTTTTTAAAACTGATCTGTCATTAATGTAATAATGCGCTCTGTGTCGCGGAGAACTAACTGAGAAAAGTATAGTTTTTTTTAAAATCATTATTATTATCATAGTTAGGGTTTCGTACGCCTTCGTAGTGTAATGGTCAGCACTCTCGGCTACCGTTCTGGAGGTCCCGGGTTCGATTCCCAAGGGGGGTAAAATAAATATAAGTGATTTATTCACTGTAATATTTATTCAATACTACCATGGACTGGTACCTGAAGCGGCGGCCTGGTCACATTTCCTTCATGTGTAAACGATCAAGATAACACTGCGTTTATATGACACAGTCCCCTATGCATCATTGGGGTGCGGATAAGGGTTTTATTATTATTATTAGTCAGGGTAGGCACTGCTTTCGTGCGTATATGAAATGTACGCCACTGTTTGTAGGTTAATACAACAATACAAAAGTATAAATGGAAGCATATTTCACAACATGACTAAGGTACTAAAGAAAATAGTCTAATTCAAAGACTCTCTCACATTCTTATGCCCACAGTCACTTCTTTATCATTTAAAACAGATACTGTTGATCTTTCCGCCATCTTGTTCGGTAGAATAGTGGTTAACAAGACACGTTAGCAGTGACCCTTTTTATCGCCACGGTTTATTTAAACGCTGGTATGAAAGGAAATGGAGAAATGCTAATGCACCATGTTGGAATTGGTATATCCCGTCTTGTTTTCTTAGTTCGGAGCGTACACACTCGGGCTGGAACGGGCCCACACACTTTGTTATGACTAATCCTAATTTGAATGAATGCATTAGCCTGAAGATAGAACAATTTGATGTCCAATGAATTTTACTGGGATGAATGATGATAAATGATCGCAGCTGTAGCCAACATTTTCGATGCTGGTTCGATGGTCAAAAAAATAAAAATGGAAAAAAAACTATAAATATGTCGTTTCGTTAATAACTGACTACCACAGCAATGAGAAAATGGTGAGAAGACCCACATTAGATTATCCTTACTGTTCCCAACACAAATGAAAATAAAACACCTTTTTTAGTTAGAAGAAACAAAAATCCACTTAATGGTCTATAAACCTTGCAGAAAAAAAACTAACTTTATTAGTTAAATGTTACTGCTAACTAAACATCACGCCGCTTACGTCATGGGTAAGCAGAGAGAATAGAACGCCACACCAATCTGACTTTGCAAATAATCTTAGCCTCTTTCACATTCATACAACTCCTCATGCATACCTGCCGATTATTCCGACTCCCAAACTGACCACCGTCAAGTAATTGAAATATTCGATCATCCCAAGTTTTCCCCGGTCTTTCTCTGCTTCTATTGCCGACCACATTCGTCCCATAAGCTTGCTTTACTATTCTTTCTTATTTTGGTAAAAGCTTCCTTAACTTCGATAGGATTAATTTTACACCGTAAAATTTATTTTTGATGTTCATTTTGTACAAAATATTCGTTATTGACATGAAATGACTATTTGCTTTGAATTTGTTACTAATTTATATTAATTCTTTTTTTCTAGGTGAGTTGCCTTCTCAATACCTGCATCCTTTTGAAATCGGACCGTCATTTTTTCGAATCGTAAGTTTTAGTTTTTTTTTGTCTAGTTATAATTGAATAATAATAAATAATAATATAATTTTGTTTAGTTATTTAGTACAAATATCTCAAACCAATGGTTTTATACCTCTATCCCTCTGCGGTTAATCTTTCTATTATTGCCACAAGGCAAACATAACTACCTAATTTTAAACATTAATAATTCCAATCGCCATTCAGAGATGGCACTCCTAATTATCTATGAGGGTGTAACTACTTATATATGTACACGTATGTACATGCGTGAGAGCAATATTTATGCTAACTATGAATATAGAGGATAATTTATTTGTAGTGTTAATTATAAACTCATTTCTTCACACCATTTTGAGTGTCCGAATCGTAGTTCACAAATCTGTGTTTCTCCACTTTTTAATTATTTTTATATTGACATCTCATAGAAGGTGAAGAAGAATATGAATGTCTGGGTATTTACAGGGCTTACAATCTCTAAAAGCCTTGTTTAAATTATCACTTCATACACGTGAAACATTCTCCTAATAACAGTCACCTAGTATGTGAAATGATTCGAGTAGAATCTTGCGTTTATTAAAAAATAAAGGTCTCTGCTAAATAAACAGCTTATTATCTCAAAAATACCGAGAACTCACATATGAAAGAACGTATCAATCAAATGATACATAAACCAGCCTATATCAGGTCGAAAGCCCTTCAAATTTCCATATTCTTCTTACTTATAACCCAGATTTCTATATTCATCTTCATCTTTATTGAGATGTCAATATACTTGTCTATATATCTGCTTTTATATTATAAACGTCCATTTTTAACATTTAAAACTGTTTAAAGTTTTATATGGTGTTGTAATTTTATGATCGTCGCTCCAACTTTAATGTTCACAAAACAATTGAAAATATATACAAATTGACATTTACAAAAGAAGTATTCGTCAATATTTTTTGTAAGTTTGTGAATTGGATTAATCTTCAAAAAATTAAATAACTGAACCCTTATACGAAATTTGTATTACCCAGGTGCCCTAGATATAAAATATCTTGAGCATTCTAGTATTGATCCTTACCCTTGAAAAACGAGTCTCATACACGATGTAATATTTGCCTATTTAAGACATTCCATTAATAAAATAACGCTCCTGGGAGATCCTAACATAAGAAACACATGGCATCGTTAAAAAATTTATGTTCCTGTCAGTACTAAACCACGGAACAAAAATGCCCAATTATCTCACCCCCGTTGTTTCGTGATGTGGAATATATTCAAGTATTTTTTACTTCAAAGTAAACTTTACTGCTTACAACGTATGTAAAATATCCTGCACAGGAAACGGTAATCCGACACGGTATTTGAATATCCTGTACCCCTATTAGTAGACCAATTCCATAGTATTTGAACGACGCCCTTTTTAGGACGAAAATCTTTTGTTGTTTTAAAATTTGACACTAATGTCTAGTATGGAAAAAAATGCTAGCACATAATACATATCGAATTTTCTTTACTCTGACTCAATACTCGTATTTTTAATGTATATAAAAATAAAAGACTTGTTAATACTACTTTTTGAATTGTTAAAAATCAGATATTTTCCTAACAAGTTGTGTTTATTTATTTAAAAAAAAGAAAGAGTGGTCTTATATACATGTTTGTATTTTTTTAATTAAATCTTCATGTTTAACCACAGAGTTAATGCCAAATCAATAAATACTACTTATAAAGCTAAATAATAAGTCGCAGTTTTCTAGGCGTTTTATTATACACTCTTGTATTATACTGCATTATAAGCTCATAAAATATTTAATTTTAATTTTACATAGTGCACACCACTCACTATTAAAAAAAGCGATATTTACTTAGTTATATAAAAATTAAAAATGGATAGGTATTACCACAAAGTGACTGCGGAGTCAATCAATGAAACCGCATAATTTTGGTTTTAAAAATAATATAAATGATAGCACAACAAGAAAGATTTCCAAATTATTGTAAATATTCTCAAAATGTATAATTTCTACATTCATTGGTGTTTTAATTTATTATGAAGTATTCCTAAAGTTGTTGGTAAGTGGGTTTTTCAGACTGGCCTCATTAGTCCTATTTGTATAGTATAAAGGCAATTTATTTTTAGAAGTAATCGTACTAAATTCAATGATTATTTTGCAACAATAGCGAATTCGCTAGTTGCTCATTAACGAGGTTTAGATCATTATATTTGTATATTTGCTTAGGTTCCATTTAAATGACGAATATAGTCCATTCTATACGTATTACTTAGATGCTTTCCATTTTTCAATTTTCATATCTTTTAAGTTTATTTGGTATACACATACTCGTGTATCCAGTAACATTCTTAACTCAGTTATTTTTCAGGAAGTTTATCTTGTATTTGTATTGAATTGCTAACTATCTAGATTTTGCTTCTGTTAAATGTTATTCTCTGGATGAAATATTTTTACTTTAATAAAATAAACCTGGCGTAAACAGATTATTATAATCCAACTCTTTCTAGTTTTCAGTTGTTATGAAAATTTAGAAAGAGATTATTAAGAAATATGTCCAGATCACACACAGAATCACACACACAGAATCACACACGCAATGCCAGTTTAGTCGTCTAACGTCTACCCAGCTATGCCACGGCACAAATACATCTTTGTCAAAAACAAATAGCCGTTAATATCTTTTAAATTAATTGACCTTCTTTACATCTCGCTAGAAATAAATTAAAATGATAAAACACCTCCGATTCTAAGAATAAAACTTCAAACTTCGGTTCCTAATGGAACAATCTAATCCCCCTATTCAGAATAACTTTCTTTAAAAAAAAGCAATCACCCTTCAAAGTTCTGAAAGAGTTCTGTGATAAAAATAAAATAAAAAAGTGGAAAAAAACTCTGAAATTCCGTCACCAAAGAGCCACTCGGGAATCGGCGCGTCGGGTATCGAATTTCGCGACATTATGCGTTTAGTTATGCAATAAATAATGCGGGCGAATTCACCACCCCTCGCGAGGGGATGTGGCAAGCATGATTTTAATATAAGAGACATTTTGAAGTCACGGTAAATTAGATGCGTCGGTTTTAGTCACATTGCCCTCCTGACGTCGTGCCCAGGGCACACGTCCTCAAACTTTTAAGGATGCATTTTTTTACAATTTGAAACCAAGCGTATTATGTTGAAAGAAATACCACTGTTTTTTTATCATTATATACTTTTAAAAAACCCTTATCTGCACCCCAATGATGTATAGGGCACTGCATCATATAAACTCAGTGTTATCTTGATCGTTAACACACGAAGAAAAGGTGATCAGTACACCGCTTCAGGTACCAGTCCAGGGTAATATTTAATATATATTGAGGGGAAAAATCACAAATATTTATTTGACCCACCCCCCTGGGAATCGAACCTGGGACCTCCAGAATGATACCCGAGCATGCTGACCATTACACTACGGAGGCGGACGAAAAACGTGATTTTTTTACACATTGACTAATACTCATATTTTTGTGACTTGAATCTCTGCTATGAATGTATTATTTAAACACAAGATTATGAGTGCGCCATATAATCATTATTTTTACAGTTTTAACATCTCAACAATGATGAAAAGAAGAACCAGCCTATGTCAGTTTATAGGCTTTGTAAATATCCTGACTTCTATATACTTTTTCATCTTTATTGGATGTCAAACATATTTTAAAATAAATATACCATATACATTTTTTAAAAAGTAACATTTGTCTGTCATAAACTTTTTAAATTTAAAGGAAATTTTATTTATTTCAGATAAAAAAACATTTTTAGAATAAAGAGAAATTCTTAATACGTTTTTTAATCTTGAAATATTTACTTGAAATATGTTATATATATTTTATAGTCTGAAATTCTACCCCTTTCGTTGTAAAATTTTCGAATGTGAACATCAATATGTTTAACCACTGCTTTTTTTTTACCTTAAATCTGTTTTCAAAAAACATGAATTTGAGAGCCATTACAGTTTGAAGCGTCAAAAATACGTAACGACGTTTGCGACAGGGTGTTCGTAACTTCTCTACCGAAAAAACGTTCGGCGTAATTTACTCTCGAGACTTACCATCGCGACAGATTATAATATCGCGTCGGAGAGGGATGACAGATGTTTTCCTGTCTCCTTTCTTAATCCATCGCCACTCACATCTTGTGTTCGTATTTTGAATTTTTTATTTGCAAAGATTTCTTTGGCGTGTGTTGCTGCATATTAATATCCTGAGGGGAGGTCCTTATTGGCAAAATACATACATATGGCTGTATTTGTATTTTACTACAAAATATATCGTGCTTTATGTGCACTAAGGAGAGGGAATATCCGTGTGACAAGAATAAGAAATTGGTACACGTAAGACCTAAAGATTGCTACCTACATATCAGTACTAACAAATGTATATAAGTATACATATACGGATACTTCTTAATAATGTTTTATTTCTACGTTATTTTTTACATGTTGCTTCATAAAATCTACCAGTTTATGCTACCCGTTAATTGATAAATGTGTTTGTAGTCTCTACAGTCGATTTTTGCAACAGTATATACACGGGTTTACCAAACAATAAAATGACTCGACTGCAACCAGTATTAAAATGTATATACTTATACAGATATTTCATAATGATGTTTTTTTTCTACGCTCTTTTTTACATGTAACTTCATAAAATCTACCAGTTGATGCCACTCGTTAATTGATAAATGTTTTGAGAATATCTAGAGTCGATTATTGTAACAGTATATTTACGGGTTTACCAAACAATAAAATGACCCGACTTAAATCAGTGTCAATCGCAGTGTTGCGAAATCATTTACTTATTTTTTTGTTTTTCCCAATTAAATCTCAGCTATTGAGGTAGTATTTAATAAATTTGGTAAAATTTACAATTCGCCTTACTAAATTTGCCTTGCTCATGTATGGTAATGCAACTTATATACGTACTAGGTACCTACCTAGCTAGCCACATCAATCTGTACAATTTTATCTTAAATTATCAAAAGATGACGTAAAAAAACATTTGTTTTTCCGAAGATCAGATTAAACCTGTCTAACAAAGTAAAAACGTCACATTAAGTATATAAATACGAGATATTCTTGAATCAACAATGAAGTATTACGTAATCACGTGGCAGGAAATTCATACAAAAGATCGCAATTAAGGAAACAACTGTCGCGCTGTGATTATCTTAAAGATAAATCTTTAATGATGAGTCTATGAACTTAAAATATATATTCTGTTTTAATGTTGAACACAAATGGTTACATTGTGTTTCGGTGTCATTACTACACTGTGGACATGACGTACTTGAATGTATTACGCCTTGTTACAGTTGAACTTAAGTATCGTAGACGTGTTTTTGACACTTGGTGACATTGACCTCGCAAGAGTTACAAGCTGTGTTAATTTATACCTCATGGATCTTAAGACATAAGCACATACATTTATGAAGAGGCGTGATCATAGTTTTTATCAGATTAAGTTTGGGACACTTTTGGTGGCGATTCGATAATTGGACGAGAATTAACACTAAAATTTCAAGGACGCGTCACGTTTACACTAGGCACATTTCGTTACATGAGTGACAAGAAAGATACATTAAAAGCATAACATAAATTGTACACATTTATTGAAATAATTTTAAGCATATTTTAAAAAAATTGCAAAGACCCACCAAGCCACCTTGTGTGTCTTGTCAGTGGAGTTCTTTTTTAATACGTTTTTTATTGTTTTTAACCATTTTAACCTAATTTACACACAAAAAAGAGAGAAAAATTAAGAATATAAACATTTTACAATTTCATAAAAATAACTCTTGATCATTCACTCATTCTTTTATTTTGCCTTTGTTCCACATTTTATTTTTACCTCTAACATCCGTCGGCAACAATTTAAAAATGTTCGGAACAATGTATTGCAGTGTTCGACTCCCATATTTATTGTTAAACATATTACGTTGAGTAAAGGAGAAAATAATTTAAAAATATTTCTCTCTCTCTCCCTTTCTCTTTAATTAATTCAACCTAATTATTGATTTTTTTTGCGATAACTGAGAAAAAAACTCGTCCAACATATATTTCATCTACTGTAATTTTTCTCCCTATTTCTTTGTATCAACGAAGTAAGGATAAATATAGCCTGCGTTCGTACGATGCAGTGCCCTTTGCACCATGAGGTACAGATGAGGATTAAAAATGAATTATTATAATAATAAATAATTATAAAATAAATGAAAAAAGATACGAGGGTGCTCTATTTAAATTGACCACGCCATACGTCTTCTGCTTGTATGGTAAGTAAATGCGCGCCTAATAAACTTAGACAAATGTACGTTAACGTGCCTAGAGTAATCCATTTATAAAAATCGGTCCATTCATCTCACTCATCTTTCATCCCAGACACCATCAATCTTTCAACAAGTCCTCGAGCATCTCATAGAGAGGAGCGCGAAGTCGCGCGCCATGTTGGATTTTTTCCCCGCGCTTTTTGGCGTTCCCGCCACCCAGAACCCTAATGGAGCTAGATCGCTGTGCTGTCCTTCGATGTTTGCTCATCAATATCTTCCCTCGTGTGTTCCCCATAGTGTAGCTTCTTCACCGACCTTAAGCGTAAGCACATACATATTCCATACCCCTTCGTAGAACAAATAAATATTCTCAACAGTTTGTAGTCCCAATTCTCAACATTTTGGTATGTCCCAATTTTCGTTCACAAATCTAGGTTTCTCCACTTATTAGGAGGTATTATTACGCTGTTAAATTCTAGTATACATCTTAATAATAAGAGGCACTGTTAAAGAAAAGTTTTCTCAATCTAACCATGGATTGCTCTTGGAAATTCACACATAAAGCGTCATGAGATTTATGATATATCTACATATATCATAAATCTCACGACGCTTTATGTGTGAATTTCCTACCTAACAAACTAACCATCATGCCGCTTCCCCGTTGTGGTAAGCTGAGAGAATAGAATGCCATACCACTTTGTATTTGCAAACAATCTTCGCCTGCTTCGACATACCCGCCGATTATTTCGTCTCCTGACCCGGCCGCTTTGCCTGATAAAGTCAGGTTTTCCTCGATCTTCCTCTGCTCCTTTTTCCAACTACATTCGCCTCAAAACTTTGTTTTACCGTTCTTTCCTCAATCATTCATTCCACATGTCCATGAGGAGGAGTGCCAAAATTTGAGTAGCGTGGTTGTCATTCATGTGTAGAATGGTGAATTTTACACGTATGTAAAGTGATCACTTAACTAGTCTATGACAGCCCTGTAAATACTTAGACTTCCATATTCTTCATCTATGTTGAGATATAAAATGTAACAAAGAAATAAGTGTGATGAAGGAAAACCTCAATCCAAACTACTTATTGTCCACGGTTATAAAAAGATTCCCATTGTCATTTGATTTACAGCCATGTCTAATATCCATTCAATCAATTAACAGTTACAAGATGTTATTTTTTTATGAAATTGGTCATTCCAACACAAAACAGAATTTTTTCAACTGTTCTTAAAACAGTCAAGATACAAAGACAGTTTCACCGGATACAATAAACTTTCAAAATCGTATTCCTTCAAATACATCAATGCTTTCTTGTAGTTGTAAAAAGGTTATAAAAATACGTTTTTTAGCGTATCTTCATCTTTCTTGCTCCATCTCAACTTATCTTCCTTATAAACTGTTGGGGTCAGCTCCCCTCGTCTTCAGGTTGTAGGTCCTCCTATCATGAACAACGTCACCTAGGCCATGCTTTGAATCATGTTATCTTTCTGTATCATCCATGATTTTTTTGATCTTCCTTTAGATGTCTTTCGAGGAAGATCCACAGCAATTACCTGGTTCACAGTATGTTCAGGCTCTCTGCGTCCATGTGTCCATACCATTTCAATTGCCTCTCTTCCACCTTAATATTAATATGTGTTACACCCAGGCTTCCACAAATGTGTGCACTCTTTATTTTGTCTCCAATGGAGACTCCAGCTGACTATCTAAGCATTTGCATTTCAGCAGTTTCTAGTAGCCTAAAGTATGTGACGTATTTGAAAGTATAATGACCATTTTTGGATTTTTTTAAAACTTGATAGTAGTTACCAGTCATACACATTTTCTTGTCAGCAAATGAGCTTTAGACGCCTTTCGAGGAAAATCCATAGTGATTACCTGGTTCACAGTATGTTCAGGTTCTCTGCGTCCTATGAATCTATACCATCTCAATTGCCTTTCATCTACCTTACTATTGATGTCAGTTACACTCTTCTTCCACGAATGCGTAAACTCTATGTTTTGTCTCTAAGGGACACTCCAGATGACCATCTAAGCATTCGCATTTAAGCATTTTCGTGTTGCCTAGAGTAGATGTGACTTTTTTCAACGTAAAATGATCGTTTTTCTGACTTCTTTAATGGGTAATAATTGCATGGCGGTGAATATCATCCATACACATTTTCTTGTCACAATATGAAGATATTTTTCAAGACGTTTTAAGAATTCGTTCCGAAAGTATTACGCAACAATAGAATAAGGGAACATTCTATTCGATTGCCCATCGAGTCATTTTACTTGATTGCCCAGGCGAGCAACATGTCCGAACGGCAAACTATTCAGCCCCTTTCGATAAAAGTAAAAATGAAAAATAAACGTGAATATGAGCTGAAAGCGTTCGGGCAAAACGTACGCAAATATACCGAAGGCGTTATTCAATAGCCGTCTATGAAGACATGTGTATCCAAAGCACACAAGAAAAACTACCTTTTACTTTGATTTCTTTACCCTAGTAACCAGGGATTGTCAACCAGAAATATTTAAACAATATAAAACATTAAAAATAAGAATAATAGTAATAATACATTAATAACATATATTACATTAATACATAACATTAATACATTAGTGTTATCGATAAAATTCAGAAGGGTGTGTTGAGATGGTTTGGAGATTTGTAAGAAATACATGAGTTATTAACGGAAAAATAAATGAATGAGGTGAATGTAATTGGATACAGGAGCAGAGGGAGACCGAAAAAAAACTTGGCATGATGTGTGTGTGTGTATGTGTGTGTGTGTGTGTGTGTGTGTGTGTGTGTGTGTGTGTGTGTGTGTGTGTGTGTGTGTGTCTGTCTGTGTGTATACAAACAAGATTTTTTTAATCACAAAAATGTTGAATAATTAAACATTTAATTTTGATTTATATGTAAGTGGTATATTAAGTTTTGTCTAAAATTGCTTAGAACTCGTAATAAAACAAGTAAATGCTAGAATAGGTGAAATGACAAATATTTCAAATTAAAGCTATTTAAACTATGGAGAATTTTTTCAATTTTAATATGTGTTTCAGATATTGATCAATAATATTTGTAAAAACATTGAATATTATGTACCTATAATTTACAACTTCCCCAAATTTAAGGTAATATAATACTGTTATATCAATGAATGGACTCCTTTTCCATTTTATTCACATTATTTTCAAAAACTTAAAATTCAGCCTTTTAAATAAGGGTTTCGGAAAAAAATACCTTATTTATCGGTGTGAATTTATATCCTTTTTTGGCGTGCATTTGTTCGTACCATATTAAATTCGTTTGTTCGTACCATATTCCTACATATACTTCCTACCTGGTCTCATAAAAACTTCTCTATTACAACATAGCCATACAAAGCGTAATGTTTAAGATACTCTTTTCACAATTATTCGAGCCGGCCAAACGAACCCTAGTCGGTCGCTGGAGGGTTTCATATAAGCGTAGCATGCTGGTCACGCGCCGGTCAAATGACTTGACGAGCCGTCCTATGGTGTAACCCCGCTAGGGAAATCTCCGTCTCTCACTGGGTCCATTGTGACGGGGTAAAAAATACCCGGTCCCCTTATTTTGACCCTTAAACTCCACGATTTCTTAAGAAAGTTTTGGATTTTTCACTGTTTAAACCATTCCAGTTGGGCACTTTGCCTTTTTTGAATATTTTATCCCTTTCCATTGTGACTTCAGTGTACAGTTTTCTACTTTCTCGTACCTAGATATCTTTATTTAAATTATATACCATTATCATACTCTTCTGTATTGCATTAAATCGAATATTTAATTATTAATGTTTTTAGAGACTTTAACACTTGGCTTGGAATAATGATAAATTCATTCAAACCCTTATCTGCACCCTAATGGTGCATAGGGCACTGCATCATATAAACGCAATATTGATCATTAATATTCAAAGGAAAGGTGATCAGCCCTCCGCTTCAGGTACCATTGAAGGGTAATAATGAATAAATATTAGAGCGAAAAAATCACTCTTCATATTTATTTGATCCCCTCCTTTGGGAATCGAACCCGGGACCTCCAGAATGATACCCGAGCATGCTGACTACGGAGGCGGACGAAAAACGTGATTTTTTTCACCCAGCGACTAATACTCATATTGTTGTGTCTTGAATCTCTGCTATGAATATATGTATTAAAACATAAGATTTTGATCTTTTTTGGCCCTCTAGAATGGTAGCCGAGCATGCTGGATATACTGATAAATAATAAATAAAAACTCGTATGTAGCCTTTTTACGTCTGACATGCTATATCTTAGATTGTTATCGATCAAAATATTTCCACACATATGGACTCGGTTGTAACCTTCGTTTAGGGGGGTGTGACTTAGTGCCTTGCGAGGCCTTCTGCCCTTGTGAGAAGAGTCCTTCTGCACTACTGATCAGTCCTAGCGAGTGAATAAATAAATCCGCCAGATTTCAAACGCGGCCTAAGTGGAGGATTTCCTCCCTACTTTTATGTTTCTCGTATACTTTATAGATTCACTCAGCCGATGGAAATGAAAGTGATCGCCTTTTTTCTTGATAGCTTACGGCGCATAATAAATTTTTAGTGCCGATTTTCAGTGAACATATTTTACGTATCTTGGGGCAGTACAAATACGCCTCGTAACACTTTGTCTCACTTCATTTTTTTTATTTATTTATTTTAGGTACATAAGTAGATACATTTTTTTTACATTTAATTAATTATATATAATATTACGGATCTTTACATGTTAATATAATTGTGTTGATATAATTTGTGGTTAACTTTAATTGGCTTGTTTAATGTATATATTTTAATGTTTTGTTTTACATATGTTGCTGTTGCTAACCCAAATAAAAAATATAAAAAATTAAATATTTTTTTAAAATTAAATAATAAAATACAATAAAGAAGTTTTTTTCATAGATTTTATACATTACATGTTTCAATAACAATTTGCAATAGAATAATAATAATAATAATAATAATTTGGATAATTTGTATAGCGCCATTTTCGTAAAATACTACCTTTAAGGGCGCTTATAAAGACATGGATAATAATTATAATAATAGGATGATGATGATAATGATATACAAAAAATAAATGGATTAAAACGTCGTCAATCGGTCTCGGGCCGTCGAGTTTGGAGCGGGGAAAAGATGACAAATTAAAACGCCTTCCTCTTGATCCTATGGGCTGGAAAATGGCCAAGGTGTTGGGCAGGACGCCTTCTTGAGCGATGGTCGTCACGCTGGAGGGCAGCTTGTTGAGCTCCTCGTCATTGTGGATGGCCAACTTCCAACTTCCAGACTAGCACAGTCGGGTTCAACACAGTTCAAACGGGACTTCGCTTTTATCCTCTTTTGACGCCTTCCCGTTATCCGACATGATTGTTTTGTCTCTGAGGTTTTCGTAGTTCGATTTCATCAAATTTAACCGATTAAGCACACGTTCTAGGATCGTTATTGTCTTTGCACATTTTTGGTTGTACAATAAAATAATCACAAAGCACAGAAAGGTTGTACAATAAAATAATCACAAACATTAAGCTTGGATTCTAATTAATTATCTTTCCACTTTGTCTCTACCAACAAAAAGCAACCACCGATAGACATTTATTTCTGTTTTTATTTTTTATTTAAAAAAAATACCGCTTATGACAAAACATAAATCGTATATACAAATCGACAACGACAAGAGATCACGGAGGAGCTATGTAGACCAATCAAAAGATATTTTAAGATAGAAAGCGGTGTACGAGTATATGTTTACATATGAGGATATATTAATAATACATACACACATCAAATTCCCAATGAGTAATTAGAATTAATAATGTAAGGAGCGTGTGGTTTTACCTTTTAAGACTTACGAGTAATTAAATCATCTATAAACCAAAACTAGTAACGAAAAGTGTACGTGAACTTAAATATAAAACAATTTAGTAAGACCAAAATAAGGAAGTCAATTAGATTAAAATACAACATTTTGAGTGTGTCCAAATACTTGTTCACAAAATCTGGATTATCTCCAATCACAGGAGTTATTTTCAAATTATTTTTTGACATCTCATCAATGATGAAGAAGAATATGTCTGGTCAAATTATAAGCTTAAATAATAAAAATGAAAATGGTATTTTCTGGCGTTTCTCATGTGTGTGATTATAATCCAGGATTCGGACCTCACATACTAATATAAGAGTTTCTGCTTAATAAAAAGCTTCTTTACATCTCACCAATAGATGTATCTAGTGAAGTTCTAGTGATTTAAGAACATGGTTTCTAAATTGGTTCATATATACAGAACTTCCAAGAATTTGAGTAGTGTGGTTGTCAATAATGGGTAGAATTGGTGAATGTTACACGTGTGTAAAGTGATCACTTAAACCAGCCTATGACGGTCGTCAGCCCCGTAAATGCCCAGACTTCCATATTCTTCTTCATCTTTGATGAGATGTCAAAAAATAGAATAAAATAGTTATAAACTTTTTATACGCAAATGTTGGTTTGTTTTATTAAAACTCAATTAAAAGGTCTAATCCTTTTTTGAAAACCACACAAATTCATTAATTAATCATTACTCTTATATAAGATAATTGTTAACTTACTTTATCCTAAATTAATGGCGTAAACGCATAAGATATGGACGATCTTCTGTGTAAGTGAATTAAAAATAGACGTAACACTGTAAAAATAACACCAATTGAAAAATAATGACGTAATTTCTGATTCAGTACGCTCGTAGGACTTTGAATACCAGTTCTAGTACTCCAGCTCTGGCGATTCGATTCGACTTTTACCAACGTATCAATTTGGCTGCTCTGTTTTCCCACATACTCCTTTATTTTAACGTCAAAATGGCCGACGCTATAAATTATTACAGCTGCAATGACGGGCCGCACGAGACGACATTAATAGAACTACAATAATTACACGATACATCACACGAAAACGTTGCAATAATTTATACTCTTCGTTTCTTAAGAATTTTCCACTACTTTTTTATTCATACATACACTTTGTCGGACGATTGAATTCTGATTGACTTCTAAATCTTAATTTCATAACTAAATTATAAAATCTATATTAAATGAAAACAGTCTTTCAGTGTAATGGTTAGGGCGTTTGGCTACCGTGCTGGAAGTCCTAGGTTTTATTCCCGGTGGGATTAAATTAATTTGATTGATTTTTACCACATTTTGAATGTGTCAAAGTACTTGTTCACAAATCTGGATTATCTCCAATTAGGAGTTATTTTTTTACATTATTTTTAAACCAGCCTTAGGCAGTCGTTAGCCCTGTAAATATGCCCAGACTTTCATATTCTTCTTCATCTGTGTTGAAATGTCAAAAATAGTTATTGATTTTTCACTTAAATATGTATTTTTTTATAAAACCCTGGACTGTTACCTGAAGCGCAAGGACCTTTCTTCTTATAATTGACGATAAAGACAACACTGTGTCCATACGACGAAGTGCTCTTTACATGTATTGGGTACGGATAAGGGTAAAAGAAGAAAAAAAAATTGTATAATTTTCGTTTTTTTTGTCAATTATCTGAAAAACGTCAACACACTAAGGACGGGAAAGGTATTTCTACCCGTTCGTCGATTGATGCTTAAGGACCGGGAGTGATTTTTTTTTCAAAACATATTACATACAAAAGTCATGTATATAATATTCCCTATTAGTGATTTCCATTTCTCATTTTGGGACATGGGATTAAGGTTAACAAGACTGGAATACAAATAATAAAGTTACAATGAATATTTTATTTTAAATAACTGAAACTAATACATGGCAAAATATATAAACAATAAACAGGTATAATAAATTGGTATAAGAAGCATATTTAAAAGAAATAAATAAGAAAAACATAAGGTAGAAACAAAATAAGAAATATGACTAACCACTATATATGCATCCATAAAGTATTTTTTCAGATCATTTATTATATTTTACCTTCTGCGCTGGCCGCTGGCATAATTTCAAAATCAGAAAAAAATATTGAATATTATGTACCGATCACTTTGTTAAGGTCTAAACTAAATGTACGATAAATGAAGAAGACCTCAAAATTGAATGCAATTTCAATTCGTTCCTTCGCTTAAAATAAAACGATGGTTATCATAAGGTATTCAAGGCGGAAACGATTGGCTGTGCACGGTTAACAAACTACATTGTTGATTTGGAACAAGGACTTTCGTCTACACGGGATTCGTGCAAAGTTTCCAGAACTCTAAATGTATGATGGATTGTAGGGACCAGGCTCCCAGTGGGGGTGTTCTAGTGCTGAAACTTCCCAAATATTAATCGTTAACGTTACCCTCGAACACACGCATATTCCACAAGTGTGGTGGTCCTCACTAAAACGTTACATTCCATTATAAATGATTTTAACTAATCAGGAATTCTAACTAACTAACTAACTAACCATCACGCCGCTTCCCCGCAGGGGTAGGCAAAGAGAATAGAACGCCACATCACTCTGTCCTTGCAAACTTTCTTCGCCTCTTCCACGTTCATGCATCTCCTCATACATACCCAACGATTATTACGACTTTTTCATTAATTGATTCGGCAGTCACTTTGTGGTAAAATCTATTCATTTTTAATTAATGTTTTACTTAGTAGTCTCAGCTTTGCATTCCTTCCTTATTTCACTATTCGAACATCTATCATACATCGGTTTGTCACACATTCTAAATGATTTTAATTAATTATAATCATATAAGTCTGCCTCCGTAGTGTAATGGTCAGCATGCTCACCTACCGTTCTGGAGGTCCCGGGTTCGATTCCCAAGGAGGGTAAAATAAATATAAGTGATTTTTTCACTATTACATATATTCAATATTACCCTGGACTGGTACCTGAAGTGGAGGGCTGATCACCTTTCCTTCATGTGTAAACGATCAAGATAACACTGCGTTTATATAACAGTGCCCTATGCACCATTGGGGTGCGGATAAGGGTTTTATTATTATTATTATTACTATAATTATATTCCATTGTAAATGATTTTAACTAATCAGGAATTCTAGCTTGTAAATTTGTTACATTTTGGTGCGATTTAATGATTTCATATTGAATTAACACAGGATTGGTCACGTTTTGTCGCAACTTTAATTAAGATTACGATAGAATACAACAAACAGAACAGATTTGCATTTAAAGGATTTTTTGTGTAATATTGGAAATGTAACTTTTCGGTGAGGACCTCCACAACTAGTATTTGCGCGTGTACGTAAACTCCGTCGTGCCGTGAGTGGGTCCCCTTACAGTCAACTTCGCAGTACAACTTTATCGCAGCACTTTACAAATGAGAGGCACAGCATAACTTTTTCAACTCATTGCACAGAAGCACAAGTATTTGCGATTAACTCTTGTATACCATTGTATGCTGTAAACAATAGGATAGTATCAGTAAATGGTTGTTTTAACCCTCTCTTACATTAAGCCATTTAATTTTGTTCATAGATGTTCCAATGATGAAATAAGGAAAGAATGTAAGGTTGAGATAAGCATTATCGATAAAATTAAGAAAGGTGTGTTGAGATGGTTTGGACATGTGGAACCTATGAGTGAAGAAAGAACGGTTAAACAAATTTATGAGGTGAATGTAGTTGGAAAAAGAAGCAGAGGAAGACCGAGGAAAACATTCCACAATCAGGTATGTCAAATGCTTGAAATCGGCTGGGTCAGGAGTCGTAATAATCGTCGAGTATGTATGAGGAGATGCATGAATGTAGAAGAGGCAAAGAATGAAGAGGCAAGTTTGCAAAGACAGAGTGGTGTGGCGTTCGATTCTTTCTGCCTACCCCTGCGGGGAAGCGGCGTGATGGTTAGTTTTTAGTTTATTTTGTTCATTGTGATTATTGAAGTCATTGGTAACTTAGGTAAATCCAGATCTCAAAATCTGGACTCCAATCCTGTTTCATTCGCCGTCTTAAGACCCAGTATTCGTTAAATCGCTCTCTAAACGCAGGTAACATTTGACGTAATATAATGTTTTCTTTAAACACCGTTATTGTATTAAAAAAAAGGTTTTCTTACAAATAATTACATTAGATGATTTTGAAAAGAAAACTGTCATTGAAAGGTAAGGAGTTAAAAAAAAAATGTAAAAATATTTTTTCGAAAAAAAAAAATGCACGTGCAGCACTGAGCGTGGCCGAGCACATTCTGAGTTTAACGGTTGAGATCTAAGCCTTAATTAAACCTATTTTTAAATTTAGACTTAAAATTGTAATGACAAAACATTTTTACTAATTTCTTTATCATATTTTTTTATTTAATATAAATTATTTCAGCTTACACCTTGAGATGTGATATTGAAATGTTTTATTTTATTTTATAATTTATCTTATAGATATAAAAATTTTAATTTTTAAAAGTATTATCACCTTAAATTAAAATATTCATTAAAAAAACTCCCATATAGTAAAAGTATGCAATGTAAAATATAAAGTGATATATTGATTGTAAGTTGAAATTCTTGATTTATTAATTATTTTTAAATCTACTAATGGTGGGTCTGTTCAAATCGACAGTTAATTTTGTCTTTTTTTTCATTTCTGAATTTTTTTCTTAGCACATCTTGATGTTTTTCATAGTTCTTTTACCGAATAAAAGCCTTGTTCATCGAGGGCGAGGCAAATAATAACTGGAAGTCGAATATAAAAAGAATATCGATAGAAAGGTGTACTCTGTTGATGTAAATATACATTTGTATGTTGGATGGTGTATGCATATAGATAGGTAGTATAGATATCAATAAACTAAGATATGGAAGTCGAACGATCGAGGTGTAGCGCGCGGGAAAATGAAATAAAATTCACGACTCTGGAGCAAATACAACACGTCTTCTATTGTCTTCGAATCACTTTTCATCCCCCGGGATCCTGTTTTACCATCTAACGTACAATATCTCTTCCAATCGTAAAATCTTAAATCCAGTGGACATCTGTAACTCGAACGAACGTGCCTAACCTGAGTTCATGTACGATTGCATTAATATTATATTTCAAAAATTAAATACTTGTATGATACCATTTATTGAGTTTCATTTCATTATACATGACTAGTTTTAAAGAAAAAACTACATTTGTTTTATTCGACAAGTGATTATGTATTCTTTACGTTAAATATTAATTTTTATTTTTAAATTATCATTAACGTTTAACGAATTCAACGAAAATATCAAAATAATTTTTGAGTGCTGTTATAAAACACTCTTTAAGTTTAATTTGTTTTTCATTTGCTGAATGATCATTTTGTATCTAACAGGCCTCGTTTGTATAGTTCGATCGCTCGATCGATTTCCGCCGATCACCAAATAAATTCCCGTTATGATTTATTTTGGATTGAAATAGGTATCTTTGTGAAGTATTATTTTCCCTAATTAAATTGTAATAACTTCATATAATATTTTATTCATATTTTTACTACTTTTACTAATTGAAGAAAATCATAAACTTTTCGATAGATTTTTGAGAGACTGCAACCCTGAGTATCACAGCCAGAGCTGATGCTATTATTTTACTCTGATTTACTTAAAAATAATAAATATAAAATATAAATGTTACGCAATAAAATCAATGCTTATGGGTAAAAGTGAAATGGTTTATTTGGATTTAATCCAGTTAGTGAGGAAAAGAGATCCGGAAAATGTGGGTCATGAGTTTAGATCTAAATTCGGCAGAATTCTGGATAGATCTCAGATTCAGTGGTAAGTTGTTCCACGCCGCGGGATCAACAAGAATGATACAAGTGAAGGCCCTGTCATCGAAAATTTTACTGGGACAACGCTTTGGTTTCGATAGTCTACCGATAGCTGAAGTGCTTTCTGATATAAGGATTGCCTATCTTCCGTTAACTGTCTCAGGTCTGTCTGAGATATACACCGCTGCCAATCCATTACCTATACAAATATTACTTCTTATACTTCCTACTATTCACCATCCATTTTTTACCCATATAGCAGTATCGTCCTTTACTCTAACCTGCATCAGTTACGTAAGTTATTTAAATCTCATCAAATTTATTCCACTCCTACAACCAAAAAGTTTGAAAACCGCGATCATTGTATAAGAAGTGGATATCAACTGGGTTATTGCATTTTGCCATCGTCCGAATACTATAGACGGACGGGCCTATAAACTATTCATAAGTTCCATTATGGCTTACACGATCCCCAACAGAATTCTATTTATTGCTCCACCTACCCATCTCAATTTATTGTTTTCTCCATACTTTTCCATTTCCAACCTTTAACGGGTATAACAATACATGTTTTCTTCCGATAAAGTCAATTTTAATAGTTTTTAGCCACAAAATCTTCAAAAGGTTGTCCTAAGGCTTATCAAAACTTAAAAATCAAATTACATAGGAATAGATTATTTATTTATGTAGGTACCACAAAGAAATTAATATTTGTATTTTAGAATTTAATGCAACAATCAGCCACTTGTGATATTAAAATGTACTTTTTTGAAAAAATTGATAGTTTATTGTCTACTGTTTGACCACATATCAAATGTGTATTAAAAATAACTTTATCATTATCAAAAGTAGGTATTAAACCCAAATAAAAGTTATTGAAATATTGTGTACAATTTTCGACGTGAAAAACTTTTTTATTACTTTTGTAGCTCTTGCTACGTCCAGACTTGATTCATTCCCTTTTTTTTCTTATTATATAATATCATATTTCCCCTCCGTTGATTTCTTACACAAATACGATTGTTTCGAAAATTGGCACATTAAAGCGATGATCGCAATTGTTCCACTTCTCTCCCCAATATAACTTCAGTTCTGCTTCCTTCCTATTTTGAGAACTAAATTTGTCTTTTTACTGTCCACGCATCATGTTCCTCAGCATCTGCAAGATGAAATGACGATCGTTTCAATCGTATAAATCACAGGTTTTGAGTAAAAAAGATTTTTGTCATTTTTGAGATGTGGCTTTTAATTCAATCCATCTAGTAAACCTATTTTACACCGAACTGGTTTGCTTGACATAGGTTTGTAGGTAGATACAAATATTTCTCCTAGATACCTTTATGCTTCTTATTACAGGCAGGTTTAACGCATTCAAGAAAATAAGTCAATATATGGTGTTGTAGTAAAATGTATTTATGTAAAGTTTTCTATGTTCTTTTCTAACTTCTAACGGTTTTTACTTTTCTACAAATGTTTTTGATTTGCTTCCTAGATTTCTAAGGGTGTTTGCCTGGAGTGTTTCCTAATTCTGCTGAATGTCGCAAATCCGGCGGCCAGCCGTAACCTGTTTAGGCCACCCTACTCTATAGAGGGTGCATTATTAATGTCCCATGGGTATGAACCATCGTCTCTCTCCTTCCACCTTATGTGCTCTTGATACCGAGACATCGTCTTGAAATATACACCGCCGGAATAGGAAAACACAAGTTTATCGTTTCAAGGGATTTCTCACCTAATTAAATATTTTAACGAAAAATGGCGCGCATGTAAAAATATAAAAGTGATTTTGACAAAACGTTTTCGCATTCCTTGTCAAGGGAATGTGATAAACGTTACTGACGTTTTCAAGATACCTTTTTTGCAATATTTTACGAGGTTGGATTTTCAAATATAAATACATCAAATGTGTATTAAATTTATACATAAAACATTAAATTGTTTAAAAAATATTTTTAATTGTGGATATATTTTTCACTTAGTTATTATTATTATAGAATTCTCACTATCGGCTTGTTAACGGGTTCATTAAGTTTGGCTACGATTTGCGGAAAACAGCGTTTTCAGCTCTGCAGCATTATTAAATACGACTAATCCAGCGGTCGTATGCTGTAACTTGCAACATTTCCGGAAACTGACAACTCTTGAGAATGTCTCCTGACGTTTGGACGGTTCTCTTAATGGCCAACATTTGACTGACGACCATTCTCGCTGTACGGTCGCTGTAAACGTTTCCTTAGTTGATTGTGTTTAATGGAATTAGCTGGCGACTCCGGTTATGTTCTTGTGTGGGTGGTTGAATAAGATCGATGCTGAGGCATCAGGTTATTATATAACCGTTTATAATAATGATAAACTTTCACTCAAAGGCTTTCCAAAATTTAACTTTAATTTTAATTTATTTTAAAATTTTAATTTATTTAACAATGTACATACATCACAAAATGTAAACGTTATTTTTTTGCCTTCACTTGTACGACACTCTTTTATAATGGAATTATTATTACGAGTACTGTGAGTAAAATCCTTCACCCCTAAGTGTTAATACCCACACCAAAAATGATTATTCTTACTCACGTACGCAGATATGTTGACGATAGAAATTCATATTAAAATATCGTCACAAAAGCCCCTCCTTTTGCGGAATTCCCTACAGTTCACATCGGTACTCTTCCAGGAGCGCAGAGCTTCGAGGAGTTTATTATACTTTTCTGTTGATTTATGGCAGTTTATTGTTTTTGCGGGCTCCGCTTTCCGCATTGTATCTTCCTCCTTTTCTGCCCTCCTGGTGGAAAGGAAGGCTAATGCAGGGAAATGTTTTTCCATCTTCCATATGTTGCATGTGTACACAACGATTTCTTCCGCGTACCCCCTGCAATTCTTCGCGGTTGCTTTATTTCTAATATATATTTCATAAACTGGAATATAGAAGGCGCGGGATGCGAAGAATTGCCAACTTTATTCCTCGTTGATAACACACAAATTTTATTAATAAATCTTAAATTCTTTTCAGTCTAGTTAGAAAAGCCTCCTTGTACTGACAATAATTTTAAGCAGCAAATTTTAATTAATTCTATAATTGTGAATTCGCATATTTGAGTGTCTCCTGTTTTAAATAATTGCATCATTTTCGGTTGAGTAATCACGCGCCAATAATTTCACTCATTGAATTTCATCAGGGGAAGATCTCGTTAGTAGATTAATTTCTCGAAGATCTGAATTAATTCACGACGGGGCACATTTCGTATTTAATAATCAACCCTGAAGGGCAATGCGGTGGAAAAACCGAATACCTTTACGTAATTTAACCGCGCGAGAAGAAACCTGATCGATCACATACGTATTATTAATATCTTCAAGCACCTACTTGTTTTATTGATTTCGCCTTTTTTTTATTATGCTAGATATAAAAAGATTAGTTATACGTACAACGACTAACTTTACCTTGGAATTTTTATACACCAACCTGAAAGAAGTCTGTTTTTGAGCATTTTTTTCTTCTTCTTAATGTAGATTCCTGTTCTATGTTTCGTCCTAACGCACACAAAGTACCGCCCGTCTTCGTGACGCGGATTTCTTTTTAATGCCCGCATTTAAATTCCCTTTGTCGCGCGGCATGTGTTTTCAATATGGCGTTATGACCGCCTCACAAAAATTGCCCGAGCTTTAGGCTACATCCAGAGATATTTACTCACTTTACACCTTTGAAGAAAGGCTGCCTCTATGCAAACAAACCCTACAGCTGAATACACACAAGCTGTCCCTTTTGACGAGATGGAATTTTTCACTGGCTTCCAATAAAATAAAAGCGTGTTCGTCATCTTATAGGCATTAAGTCAAAACTATACACATTTTAAAGGTTATTCCATCCAGTGACTTTCCACTTTTTCTAAGTAACCTTCAGATGACTTTTGATGCATAATCTACCATAACCGATGGCTTGAAGATGTCATTTGATATGCCATATTAAAAGCGGTTAGGACACGTTCATAAAATACTAAACGCATCACATCTACGTATAATATGTAAAAATACACGGGATAGTAGATAAAATGTGATACGGGCATATTATGTTATGAAATGGGCGTTTTTGGATGCATTTTGGGTACACCGATCGAGATAGCTGATACTTACAGTTTATTGATCATACTCATAATGTTATTTTAATAATATTACCCATATTACTATCAAGTTTTTTAAGGTATTTTATAACATTACAAATTTCGAAAGTTTTG
The DNA here is from genome assembly GCF_059751285.1 of Brachycentrus maculatus. NCBI lineage: Eukaryota > Metazoa > Arthropoda > Insecta > Trichoptera > Brachycentridae > Brachycentrus > Brachycentrus maculatus. The sequence continues at coordinate 42,332 of NW_028281644.1, read as the reverse complement.
ATTAAACGTCGATATGGAATTTCAAATTGTACATAAATATCTCATTTCTTAAGTACCTATATATACAAAAACATTTTTATTATATTTATGAAATTTACCTCTTAGTATTTGTTGGATATTTGCGCTTTTAATATGCCTTTCAAAATAATAAAATTTCTTATTTCGATATGAATAACATTTCCCCAGCTGTCAGACATATTATTCTCCTCACTCTTTCAACAGTCCTGACCTTGTTTTCATTCCTCATCACATTTCTCTGTAATCTACCGCATTGAAGTGGAAAAGCATACATAGGTTTCCATTTTAAACCGGGTCTCCTCGTGCCTCGTGTGTGCCTGTAGCCTTCCATGTGTCTGTGTCCGTAATTGGACATCAAAGCTCCGCCGAGACACTACCCCCTCTTTTAAGGGTTCAGTTTCAGGGGTGACTGTAATTATTATCCATGTCGTCTTAAAAAGAAATATGAACTGGTTGATAAATGAAATATACATTGATTGTTTCTTTTAATTACTTAAAACCTTCATATATTCAACCCTAAATTTAACCTCGAATCCTACCAACGTTTGGGGTCATAAATCATGAAAGACATCTACTATATATCTAATATCTGAAAGCCAATATCCTCACCTAAATGCAGAACTATACTAAGTCACGTACAAAGCGATTTCATTTATATTGATTGGTTTTGTGCTTTATAAAATTAAATTTGGTAAGCAGAAAATTCTTTACTTCAGCCATTCAAATATTGAAATTGATAATATGAAGCATAAAACACTCTATTTTAAATAAATTTTTGACTGCCTACTCTGTAAATTTTCTTAATATGCATTTATGGTAGTTTTGCATTCAGGTATGTAATGATATTGGCAGTGGCTAAGAAAGAAAAATATATTTTCATATTAATATTATACTCAGTGCTTATATAACTAAAATACCATTCAAAGCTTTATTTATTTTTTATTCCTCTGCCTTCAAAAGGCCTTCGGTTTGATTCATAACTCAGTCAACATCAAACAAGAATTTTTTTTTAATAACTAATACCATGAATAAAAAAATATAAAAGACATCACTGTACAACTAACTTTATACCCTTCGGACCTTGTATTAAAATTACATTTTTAATCACATGAAAAAAAAATACATTTTGCCTTGATTGTACCAGAAACCCATCTTTGGGCCATATGAACTGTACCTTTGCACGCTTATTCTGCTCTACTGAGGCAGAAAATCCGATTTAATTAATTTAATAATAATGTATCACCTGTACATTTCTAGATAATAGCGCCGCCTTATTAGTTCTGTTCTGGGTAAAGTTACATGTTGCTGGTTGTGACAGCGAAATTTGGCAACCCTATTGATAGAGGACGTCACAAGGGTCCGGGTTTATTAAATCCCTCTTGTAATTAGTGTTTGATATATGTGACCTTATCGGCCGTGCGCGCAGCCCTGTGTGGGGTCACCAATTCGGGGATTCGCAGGGATTACGGCGGGAAAGAAAATGGCGAATCTAGGAAAATATTTTCTTCAAACGTGGGTTAGATATAATCCTTGTTTAAAGTAAAATGTTTCCTTTCTATATAATGCATATTTAAAACTCTAGCTTTATTATTCATCAATTTTTTTACTTCAACCAATAACACATATCAACCATTTTCTTCTAAGTTCATGAGTAAAAAATTATCGTTTTTAAAATTATAAAATATGATAAAGTTATAATAGAATAAAATTGTTAAAGTATAAATAAAAATGTCATTCAAGACTCTACTGATTTTTGTGACGAATATTTTGACGTCGTGCGTCTGCATTATCGACTTTTTTCGACAAAACTTTAGTGACGTTTATACCTAAATATTTAAGGGTACTTAATAAAACTTTTTCCGCCTACGTGTGTAATGGTTAGCGTATTAAGCTACTGTGCTGTAGGTCTCAGCTTCGATTCCCAGGGGGGGGTTGAAAATGAATATTAATGATTTTACACTCTAATTTTATTTAATATTACCTTGGACTGTTTATGTAAGTAACTATCAAGATAACACTGAATCGATACGTTGCAGTGTAAAATAAAAAATTAAAAATAATTCGTTGTTTTTGGAAGCAACGTTATTTTCGGCAAAACTAAAGATGATGATTTAACTGTACATGTGGTGACTAATCGAGTTATCTAAATATATTAGCATGTTCTTGGATCTTACCACATAATAACGTACCAGCTTAAATGAGCTACCTACACATATTCAAACATGAATTACTTAATGATAATATTACAAACATACTAAATTACTATCCAAATTCGCGTATATATCGTTCAAATTGTCATATACACAAGAACAGCCTGAAGCAAAATTAAATTATTTTACTATTTTTTTAAATATTTAAATTGTATGCTGAGAACTGAAGTGCTTGGCTCAAACATTGACTTTGTAATACTTAAAATTTGTATGCTTAGTATAAACCAATAAATAATCAGAGTATATAAAAGAAACTCGATGTATAGTATGCGACGTCTTACTTTTTTATCAACGGTTGTAATCCTAGAAATACATTTAAATACATCTGATTGACATATCTTTATTGAGGTAGGGTAGTAGTTATATTGATTAATCTCAAGAACTTTCATTGACTCGCACTATTTTTTATATTTACAAGATGATGAAACAAGAAGGTATTCTCTGACATATGTGTTCAGAACATAAGGTCCTAATTAGTATAATTTGGTGATACAAATCGAAACAAGTGTTGATCGTATGTTTTATGACCACAGGGAAAGAAAAGACCATATCAGCCAAAGCCTTACTAGGAGTACACAATGGAGTCCTTGTTCCTTAATGTAATAAAGTGAAGCATGGAATTGGCAAAAAAATATGAAAGCAGATTTTCTCCAGAAATGGGTTTTCTCAGACGAATGTGCGACGAAATGTTGTATGATAGATGTTCGAATGGTGATGTAAGGAACGAATACAACGCTGAGATAAGCATTATCGATAAAATCAAGAAAGGTGTGTTGATATGGTTTGGCCATGTGAATCGAATGAGTGGAGGAAGTATATTTACACAAATTTATGAGGTGAATGTAATAGAAGCAGAGGGAGACCGAGGAAAACTTAGCATGATCGAATTTTTCAAATACTTGAAAGTAATCAGGTCAGGAGTCATAATAATCGGTGAGTTTAGTATGAGGAGATTCATTAGTGTGGAAGAACCGAAGATTGTTCGCAAAGACAGATTAGTGTGGCGATGTATTCTCTCTGCCTGCCCGTACGGGGAAGCGGCGTGATGATTAGTTAGTGAGTTATTTTTTTTTGTGATATCTGTTTTACCTTGATATGCTTTAATTACTGCGTCTCGAAGTTGAAGTTCATCTCGTGTTTTGTGATTCGGGCGTACTGTCATAGAAAACCTCATAATTTCTCTAAACAAGGTGATTCCATTCATACACCGCGCAAGGCAATATGAGATGTTACTTATCCCCGTTTACTTGTATATGTTGGATTGCTTGATTCATTTTACATCTTGTTCAAACGTCTGTCGTAAAATTGGAGTCGATTTTAGTAACATATTATCGTTATTAAGTGTTGTGGTGTGGGCGTAAGTAAGAGTAGTTGCTCGCTTTTCCCAAATGTAATTTTCCATCGACATGTAATTAACAAAAAAAGGATATTTGTGCAAATAAATAAACTTGAAAATTGTAAATGTTATATTTAATAACAAAATCAAACAATGATTTTTAGAGTCCACTAAACTGTATTTTTATACAAACTCACCCCTCATAATCGCTTTACGTTTATATCGTGGTCACTTATTTACATGCTCTCTTTATCACACACATACCTGTACTTAAAAGAAAAAAAATTGTATATCACTTTTTTGGGGGTTGTCAGATCCTATCAGGAGAGCCAGTTAGGAATATTTTACTTCGTTCTAATTAATTGAATCCTTTCTATGGAAGTGCGTGGGGTTGATTTGAACACCCTGTATTTGCCGTATGGGGTCCACTTTGATTCACTATGAGGGCTGGACAAGCAACCCAGTACTTGAAACGAATGAAACGAAACGTTATTATCGAAGCACTTTAAATACTGGAAAAGGGAGAGTGATTGAAACATTTGAAATGGTACTTAGACTCTTATAATTTTATTTTACAAATTAATGCTTCAAAATTATAATTGAGTATGAAAATTCACGATTCAGTTTTGTTTTTAAAATCATTTAACTAGCTTGGAGCAGTGAAAATTGTGGCTTTTTCAACACACTTACCTTTTTTTAATTAGGTCTGAAATTTTGCACTCATGTATTCAAATATTTAGTCTCAGTATAAAAATCTAGTAAGAATCCGATTCCGAAATTCCATACTTAAACTTCAAACATTCTTACCAACGTTCAAACATGTTTATCGTTAGAGAGGTGATAAATTTATAAATTTATTTACGTCATTGAATATTTTTTAAAATTTATTATTTATCATTATATTAAGGGTAGATAATAGAGTTAAATGTTTAAAATACGGTTCAGAAATATAAATCTGTTTACTACTCTTTTTTAAGATACTTAACTCGACCTATGTTTCTAGTTGAAATTGAAAAGATTGTTGTTCCCTAGTTTGACCTTACTTGAATTTTTTTTTTAATTTCTAGGTTGTTTTTTGCAGCTTCTTATCACGTCGTAATACCTGGGGAAAGGGGTGGAATTATTACCTAAGTATAATTCTCCATAAGTGTATATGATTAAGAAGAGTTCTTTTAGGTGGAGTGGACATATTAAGCGAATGGGTAATGAGAGAATGCAGAATGAACCAGAGCCTAAGATCTGGTGGTGTCAAAAGTTTGCGTAATCGAAGGGCATGTATGACTAGATATATGGATGTGAGGAAAGCAAAGAGTGTATGTCAGGACAAAAGAGTGTGGCGTTCCATCCTCTCTGGCTACCCCTGCGTGGAAACGTAATAATGGTGTTTTTGTTATACATTACCTTTCTCGAATACTGTTTCTTTATCATCCAGCGTACATTTATTTTACGTGTTCGCGAAATGTAATAATAGGCTCAGAATAATAACAGAATACGTAATTAAAAACAATGTCAACCTTAACCCCTTCAATGCGAATGACATATTTAATCGTCAGTGTAAAACAATATCATTTTTAGCCACCACGCAAAAGGCGTCTCGTACATTAATATTTCTAAGCTTCCCGGTAATTATATCATGTTTAATTTACATAACAGTAATTTAAAAAAAAAATACATTCTGCCGCTCGTTTTGTTCCTATTTCGGTATGTTCACATTGGCACGTTGACGCGCTACGTCACGCGATGTCGCGTGAGAAATCAGACACTATCATAAAATCTGTCACTGCTTACGGTTTAAAATGAAAATTAAATTGGGCTGATTTTGTACTTAAATTTTAACTAGCCAAAATCGTTAAAAACACCATATTTTTTGTCGGGTACGGCGTTTGTATGAACATTTCTTCTTCTCATTTATACACAGTTAAAACTCTTTACATGACATTTTTAGTTTAGAAAAATAAAATAAAATGCGTTTGCAGCACCGTACACGTGATAGAAGTGAAATTTCTTTAAAAAATGAAGAATAAGAGAGATTCAATATGAGAGACAGTAAGAGAGAGCATCTCAAAAGAAATTCAACAATACAAATACAACATACAATACAAAATTTGCATCAAAACTGTTCTGTTAATTAAATGTTTACACTGTCTTTGATTGGTGCTTAATTCGTAATTCTGATATTAATGGTTTGTGATTACTAAAATTTAATATAAAATATGTCCGTGGTTCGATATTTTCGAGATGACGAGAAAAAATACAAATGATGCGGAATGTATCGAAACACGTGTCACTATAGATTTTAAGAAATAGTGGTATTTACTAAGTAAAACATTATTTAAAAATAGATACATTTTACTACAAAGTGACTGCCGAATCAATTGATGAACGAAAACATAAACAACTACTTATTGTTGTTCCGGATAAAGTATTAATTTTCGATATTTTTTGTTTACGATTTAAAATAGGATACAATATAATATATTGATCATTAATTAAACTTAACTTGGTATGAACCTACAGAGAGTTTATTATGGATTGCCAAGTCAGATGTCTATATTACATATAGACATATAAGTTTGCCCGTTTAAAAGAAATGTAGAATATTTTTCTATTCCTTTACCAATCCAAAGTCTTTATTTATGAGTCTTTTTTGCGTTTGCGTCTATCATTATTCTTTTACATCGTCTATTTTCTTCGGCGGCCTTACATAATTTTTACACACACGCTTTCGGAATTTCTGTCATTTCGAATATGTCGAAAGTCGTTTTTTCTCACAATTCCTCTTTTATTTTCCCTTTTGTTAAGAGATTCTTTGAATTGTTGAATTTTTGCGGAGTAGAATTGTTACATATTAATCATATTACTCAGAACAAACCCGTGTATCGCATATTACTTTTAAAAATATAAAGATCACAATATATTTACCAGAATATCATTAAGAACTTGATGATGATTTAAAATAACTAAAAAAGGCAAATAAACCAATTCTGAAACAATTTGAATTCAGTCAAAATGCGATCCCTCAGACGAATGTGCGGCAAGGAATCAATAGTGCTTTAATCACTAGAGACATATTTTGGTTCTTAACAGCAATTCTACTCTACATTTTTTTCAGTATTGACAGATATTTTAAGGAATTACAGATATGTTTGTTAGTACGAAATATAATTTAAATGAAATTCAAGTTATGCATAATAAATGAAAAAGAGTTTAAATTTTTTCCTTCTAAAAATGGACTCAAGACCACACAAATTTAAAATGAATTATTGGTCTGCGTGGGGAGTGTATTGGCAAAATTAAGATGATCAAACTTGATCAAGAGCATCGGGTATCACAAATAATAATCTTCGCTTGACAGCGGCGTGCTCCAAATGCTAAATTATTGTTATTGATGGCGCCACAGGGTCGATGTTTATGTAAATCAAAACTCCGACCCGAACTGCACATCGCACACGTGAATTTCTACATATGTACATATTTGGCGGGAAAGACACACGAACCGAGCTTCTATGGATACTCGGTTACTACACGGCTATTCAAACTCAAAACACAGTAAGGGATATTTTTTTTGGAGTACGTTTTTTTTCGCCTTTTTGGACTAAGTAGATTCTACCTAGTCCAAAAATGCAAAAATACGTACTACAAAAAAATGTCCCTTACTGTTTTTTTGAGTTTGGACAGCCGTACAGTGGCAAACCCCCATAGCGGATATTGAACAAATTACAATCTGTGACTGTCGAACAATTATTCTTACATATGCATAAGAATTACTTACACATAACACAAGAAAGCACCCCACAGCAAAGCATACAAATCACAAGTAACACACTTTGTGGTAACATACAGGGAACTAAAAGATCCAAATCACAGAAACACGTCAAACAAAATCTAACACACACCTCTTTTGGTCAAATGGAGCAAGTTGGTCAACTTGCTCCTATTGTCTATAAAGTCATTAAAAATTTAAACTCATTATAAAAGTACTATTCATGGATGTATAAATGGATAATGGAAGTAAGCAGATCAGAATTAGATCGCATTTTTCAGTCATGTCGTATTTTATTGCATAATCAATTTTCTTTAATTATATTATATTATATTATATTAAATAAATATATGATACGGAATAATAAGTAAATACGAGTTATAAACATAAACAATAAATAACAAGTGTTAGTCCTTCTCAGTGTCAAAAGTCTGCGTAATCGGAGGGCATGTATGACTAGATGTATGGATGTGAAGGAGGCGAGGAGTGTATGTCAGGACTGAAAAGTGTGGCGTTCCATCCTCTCTGCCTACCCCTGCGGGGAAACGGCATGATGGTAGTAGTAGTAGTAGTAGTCCTTCTCCAAGCACTAGAGCTTAGTCTCGTTATTGGAGAGAACTGCGTTATTAGTTTTAAGGTTTTAAAAGTAGTAATGTCTAGAAAATGAATTAAAATAAATAAAACGAAGCTTTTGTTACCATATTGAATAAATGAATAAATAAAAAATCAAATATGTTTGTAAATAAATTTTGTAAAATGTGCCCTCGATCCGGGAAAACTCATTGAGGGTTCATTACTGTAATCTGTATTCACAATTATGTATATGATGATAGTAGATAAATAAATAAATAAACAGTTAGTCGGAGAGAATAAAGTAAGTTCCCACTGTTCCGAGTTCAATCTGCGGCGTTCTAACTCAAGCGAACGGGACCCGCCAGCGCTTTGCGGGCATAGACAAACTTGTGTATATCGCCCTTTAGGCATTACGTTGGTATACAATCCTAGCGCCCGTCCTGTTACCGTGTTCGGGGGAGTAGGCAGAGCTGGATTTGGTTGAAAGTTTAATGAGATACAGATTAGGCTGTACTTTCCCCGTTTTCGTTTTTTCTACTTTGAAAGTGTATTCCATTTGATTCTGCGAACGCCTCATAAATATCCCCTTTGTTTCAGTTTGAATCGATTTTTACTTCCAGCTTACAAGCATTATAAATTTCTTTTTTAGTATTTCTCAACCGACCTATCGTTGAAATATATCAAATATAAATACAATTTATAACAGAAATATTTCTTTAACAAAAATTAAAATGTATTCGGTTTTTTTAAAACCCTTATCCGCACCCCCACATGGTGCATAGGGCACTGCGTCATATAAACACAGTGTTATCTTGATCGTTAACACGAAGATCAGCCTTTCGCTTCAGGTACCAGTCCAGGGTAATATTGAATGAATATTACAGTGAAAAAATCAGTTATATTTATTTGACCCCCCCCGGGAATCGAACCCGGGACCTCCAGAACGGTAGCCGACCGTGCTTACCATTACACTACGCAGGCAGACTGAATAACAAAATTTAAAAAATTTAAAAAAGTAAAATTTCAAAATGAAGTTTTAAACTTTAATAATAATATGGATAAAATAATTATGGATCATTTATATCACGCTATTTTCGCAAAATACCACCTCAAAAACGCTCATATTTTATTTCTTCAAATAACCTAAAAATAAAGCACTTTCATATCCCTACATCTAATTTCCTACATACGTGGAAAAAGTTAACATTTTACTATCTGAAATTTATTATTCAGGCATGTTGCTGTACAATTTCGAAGAACTTTCAGCGATTCAATGACAATTAAATGTAGAAATATTTGTAGTATTTTGATTCTTGTGAACCGTTGTCGGCCACGCTATTGAGTGTACCGCGGAACCGGTGCGAGAAAATATCGTGCACGATATTAAAAGCTACTGTTAGGAGCGTGACTTGTAGATTATCCCAAAGCTCCGAACACACATGCAGTATAGGGTAAAGCACAGAGCACACGAAAGCTTACGTGGAGTCAGATTGTGTACCTGAAGTTATTATCGTCCGGAGGAAATCGAGCCTTTCTTTCGTATTCAGGGTCATGAGCCGACATTCTGTTTTAAATTCGCAAACCATTCATCGCATTTATTTTTATCACACACATATGGTATTTACAATTTTAAATTTACAATAATGTGTCCTCATTGGGTTATTCCATGCTGATGGCAAGTTAATTAATAGTGAAGTTTTAGTGATTCATGAACAAGGTTTCTAAATTAGTTCATATATATAGAACTTCCAAGAATTTGAGTAGTGTGGTTGTCAATAATGGGTAGAATTGGTGAATGTTACACGTGTGTAAAGTGATCACTTAAACCAGCCTATGACGGTCGTAAGCCCCGTAAATGCCCAGACTTCCATATTCTTCTTCATCTTTGATGAGATGTCAAAAAATAATAAGTTAATTAATAATTTGTTTATCATGAGTCGTTCTATCATGGATGACATGACCGAATGATACGATATATTTCACGTAAACCTACCTCCATTATATATTCTTCCGTTATTTGATGACTTCATGGATGATAGAACCAGGTTTTACAGCTTCATTGCGTAATATTCAAAGTTCGTTTGACCAAACGTGTTATATAATTCTACGTTTCTGAATTAGGATAGCTTATTTACCCCTTCTTCATTATTTCTTACCTATCCACTTTAAAAGTATTTGAAGTACTCAATTTTTTTTTCTGCTTCTATTTTTAACTACACTCGCATGATATATTCGTTATTCCATCTTTTCCTCACTCCTCATGCCTAAACTATCTCAACATCTTTTTATATTTTTTATCTATAATCTTTTTTTTATCTATTTCAAGTTATTGATAATAAGCATAATTAGTCTCTATGTACCACCAAGTACTTTACACCGTGTACTGTTTTTGATAATAATACTCAGCGTATCGAAACACGTGTCATGAGAACATGTTATGTAAGAGAATAATGATATTTACCATGTATCCTTATATTTTAAAAGGGAGTTTTTGATATGTTGAAAGTTTCTTGATATGAAACGATTACTTTTTCTGGCATCAGATTACAGAGATGTGATCTAGTTTCAAGCCTTTGAGTCTTAGATTCAAACAACGTAAAAAAACTGTTTTATCTTTTATTAAGAGTAAATACTGTACGCTGATAAACTCAGTAATATGATACCTTTATATAATATTTGTATTTTATTCTTGATATTTTAAACTGTTTTAGTAACAATATATTCAAAATGAAAATTATCTTAGAGATATTTCATGAATAAACAAAAAATATTAAATAAAATAATTTGAGTGCAAATAAATTCAATAACCCACTTTTATTTCTGAAAATATAAAGTGTTTCTATTTTTTTCAAATACATCCAAAGAACATTCGATGACTGTGCAACCTTAACAAACCAGATCCAAATATCCCGGATGCGACAAATATGACCGGGCAATCTGACGCTTTACCTAAAGGAAAGTAAACCTTTGACTGAATATTTGTTATTCTTTTGTTTAAAACAAAAAGTCATTACATTCTTTATTCATCCCTTCTTCATATTTATCTTCATTCTTTTTAATTTATCTTTATTTTTTATGTTTATTTAGTTTATAGAAACAAAAATCGACTTAATGATCTATAAACCTTGTACATAATAATCAAGGTAAATAATAAATGCAATTCCCATCTAAAAAAAGAAAACTTTCTTCATCCTTCAACGTCCCAAAAACACAAATCTAAAATTTAAACTTCTGAAAATGATGCGGAATGCGTCGAAATATGTGATACAATAGATTTTTAGAAACGGAGGTAAATACCACCTTTTTTATTTAAGAATTGTATATATTTATTTAAAGAACAATTATAACCATTTTTTTGGAGATACCCACCACTGTTTCTAAAAATTTCACAAAGAAAAAATTGAATTAAAAATGGGTTGATATTACCTCAAAGTGACTGCCGAGACAATCAATGAAATCATATTGATTTCTTAAGAAAGAGTTATTTTGGTTTTGGGGTTTGGAGAACCCTGCCATTAATAGCACGTATTACTTCGTAGGTAATGTACCTTAGGATTATATGAAAAGGCTCAAGTTTTGGAATGTCGTTAATTGCACGAAGGTGAGAGGGATTTTCATTTCAAACGGAAAGTTTGTACAACTTGCCCCCGTTCCGGGAGTTAAAATGTTTTTAAGTAACCTTCCCGAGCTCAGTAGAAGAAATAATCCCGCCATTTTGTTTTGAATATGTTAATTTGATTGTTTTAGTCGGGAAAACAAATGTTACGGCTGTTTTAAATACGCATACACACGATGAACCATACTTTCCGTGCGATGTGATGGAATTTCAAGCATTGCCACTTATTACTTTTTTATGGAATTTCTTCAATTTTGTTTTGATAACATTTGACGTTACGAGAATTTAGTTTCTTAATGGCAAATTTGGGTGAAATGGGATGTTTGTATTTTGCTATTTCTTGCTTTCTTCAATGCAAGGTTAAAAACTTAAATTATTTTTTTTCTATTTGTAGCCGTATATTAAGTGCTTTATTTTAAAAATTAAAACAGGGGGCTGTATATTGTTTTTATTTATTTTTATAAATAAATATTTTCTCTTTTTTATTTCAAGAAATTATATAATAATAATAAAAACTTATCGCCTCCATGCCCGGCTCAATTCAAACCTCGCTTAATTACTCACTCCTTTATCCCGCCTACTCACCTAACTATGTATCGTTCACAATTTTATGATTGGTAACATATCCATCCCTGAAGATGAAAAGGTGCTTGTCGAAACCGGTTGGAGAAAAGAACCAAAAATACAAGTGGTTGAAAACAAAATTTTAGTTTTATTTTATGAAAAATACTTCAACTTGTCTACATTGATAACTTACACAGACTGTTGAGATTACTCCATTTTTGTTGAAGCTCGACCATAAATTATTTGTTTTGTAAATATTTTTTTAAAGATAAATTTTTGGGATTTCATTTTTATTTTTAACAAAAATACTTCAATTTTTCGAGAAACTCTGATTCAAGAGTCTGCGATACTAGCCACGAGACCACAACCCGACACATATTTGTAAATGTTAACTTTATTTATTTGACGTTAGTTGTTGAAAATTAATTGCTAGAAGTCTACTTGGTTCCTTAAGTATCAGTATTTTAACTAGCATCTTTCAACTTCCTATTTTTGAAAATTAAGAAACTAAAAATCACCAATCTATTTCATTGTTATTGCGTATTTTTTACATGTATTATTTATTGAATTTTACAGAACTAAAAGCGTTGAGATGGTATAAATATAAAAATATCTTACTCAGGATATTTCACTCGTGCGTGTACTACGACCCTCGTGCTTAATTTGTTTCTTACTTAAACCGTACTACAAGTTGAACTTCCACAAACATCATAAGGAAACGCAAGAATGAAGTAATTCGGTATAAGGAGAGTACACGAAAGCTTACGTGCAATCCGTGATGCATGAACTGGGATAAAATAAACCATTCATATACGTAGTACATATGTATGTAAGTATGCATGCAGTCTATTCCAGTACCTTGTCCTATATCAAACCGTTCTTATGGTATCGTAAGTGATTCGAGCTGCTTGCATGTGATTTTGTTTGCTCTTTCAACAATAAAATATAATTGAATGCCATCAAATTAATTTTGAAACACGCGATCGTATTATTACCAACTTTGAGATTGTGCATCTAAGCTTTCTCAAATAATTTCTGCTATTTACCTCGTTTAAACGGGTTAAAAATTTATAAAACAACTCGTATTACACCATTAACCCTAAACTTGAGAGTGGTTTTATATAAAATCACTTTTCAGTGAACTGTGAACGTTCTTATAAGAGTATTTAATTTGTATATTTAATCATATTATTCCACTTTGTCATGTAACGTTGTACATGAATAAGAAAACTATTCGGTGAACTATGAATGGTCTTTTATAATGCAAGTGCTTCATTGTTATATTAATATAATCATATTATTATTTTTCATCAAAAAACATAATAAACATCGTTATCTTGTATAAGACTATTTTTGAGCAAACAATGAACGCTTTTTAAACAAGTACTTTATTTTTATATTTAAATCATCATTTAATTTCACTTTATTCTTTTTTACGTTTTTTTGTATAAGACCACTTTTCAGTGAACGTTGAACGGTTTTATACAAGTATTTTAATTGTATATTAAAATCATCCTTGTATTCCGCAAAAAGAATGCCAAATCAATAAATAATATGATTTAAAATACTGTACTCAAGTGTGAGAATGAAACAAGATTTTCTTATTTTCGTTAATTTAGTCACCTGCGTACTTCGTACGTTCACTTTTTTATAGTATTAGATACATTTTTTTACAAAAGCCACTTCTCGATTCTGAAAGACCCTGCCATAAATGAAGCAAGGTTCCGTAATAAAAATAATCTAAAGGCTTCCATGGCAAATTTCTCGTCCGTCGTTGGCTTGGTCGTCCTGTAGATAGGAACGTTGATTAAACGCTGACACGGGGCTTCTTCAGTAATCAACTTTACGCGGTGTTCCTCTTTCGACTTCCTTCGGCGCATGTCTCTTGACACAGTTTCTTAATCAGATCTCTCTCCAAATGGTTTTATCACTGATAACTCCCTAAGAAAAAATTGTTTTGGTTACAACGCATGGGGTATTATCTCCAAAATGAAATAAATAGTGTCCAGTTGGCATATTTCAAATGAATAAGCGTAAATTTAACATAAAAAGGTTTTTTTTTAATATGACTTAGTAGACTTGAAAATCCGCATCCGCTTCCGTAGTGTAATGGTTAGCACGCTAGGCTACCGTTCTGGAGGTCCCGGGTTCGATTCCCAGAGGGGTTCAAATAAATATACGTGATTTTTTCACTCTAATATTTATTCAATATTATCCTGGACTGGTATCTGAAGCGGAGGGCTGATCGTCTTTCCTTCATGTGTTAACGATCAAGAAACACTGCGTTTATCTGATGCAGTGCCCTATGCACCATTGAGGTGCGGATAAGGGTTTGAAGAAGACACGAAAAATCTGTGTTTGGTTTAAAAATTAATGCATAAAATACACAGCTAGGAAATAAATAAAAAAATTACATAAAAAAATATGTAAGTATACAGTGTTTTTATTCCTTTTATGTATTTTTGCGGCGCTTTTAAAATTTCTTTGATTTATTGTTTCCATACATTCCATCGTACGGCGCGTTCACATCGGCTTGGCAGTTATTTGGCAGCCATCGGACGATTTGGTAGTTCGATATGACTGGTTGAGCACACAATTGGCGGAAGACAATATAGCCATTACAGGATCGCTATAAGCAAAACTAATCCCGCTGAATTGGTTCATCCATTCTGAAGCGATTATCGATAGACGAGAAACTAAACCCATCTGCAAATATACCTACGAGATGAATACGTACACTTGTTCGTTCTGAATCTGGAAGTAATGAATGATAAAACCTTGGATTAACGTTGGAACTTGGATAGTGATGATATGATATACAAGTAATCAAAGATAATTGATAAAAAAATATTTAATTTTTAATTTAATATCATTATTATTTAAAAAAAATTACATTTGTATTACACCACTTGGAAGGCAACTATGCTGACCATTACGTCCACCTCCGTAGTGTAATGGTCAGCATGCTCGCATACTGTTCTGGAGGTCCCGGGTTCGATTCCCAGGGGGGTTTAATAAATATAAGTGATTTTTTCACTCTAATATTTATTCAATATTACACTAGACTGGTACCTGAAGTGGAGGGCTGATCACCTTTCCTTCATGTGTAATCGATCGAGATAAGATATATGAAGCAGTGCCCTATGCACCATTGGGGTGCGGTAAGGGATTTATTATTATACCACTTATTGAGTGTTAATTCATTGCACACGACTAGTTCGAAAGCTACAGATGTTTTCATCGTCAGGTGATTACAAAAAACTAAAGTAAAAAATATTCAATTGTATGTAGTGGTGGGTGAAATAATAACTAGAGTGTGGTAAAGAATTTGTTTAATGGGAACATAGTCAATAATGGTGATGTATTTTAGAAAAGCATATTATTTATGAATTGTTTAGCAGAAATCAAACATTAATGTATTTATAATTTTTTCAATAATTGGTGTTATACAATTGTTTCATTTTTTTTAAATAATCAACGTACTAAAATAAAATATTCAATCATTGCTTTTGTTCGTCAAAATAATCATGTTATGTATTCCTAACAACGACAAAAAACGACACTTATGTTAATCATGTTCTTAAAATTGATGAAACGTCGCCATCTTGTTTTTTTTTGTCGCACACTGCTTTATCAGCGGAACACTTTTTATAATTCAAAAATCAAAGGAATACATACATAAATATTCACTATTGAATTGACGTATCGTCGCCATCTTGGTTTTTCTATATCGTGCACTGTTTTATCGGTGGAACACTAAAATTCAAAATTCAAAAGAACAAAAGCATATATTTTCAAAATTAAATTGAGGTAACGTCGCCATCTTGATTTTTCTCTGTCGTACACTGTTTTATGGGCGGAACACTTTTTAAATTCAAAATTCAAAGGGATAAAAACATAAATTTTCACAACTACACGTAACGAAGTTGTTTTACTTTAGGAAATATAATAATCCCTCCTTACCACATATCATGTTCTGTTGAATTCAAAGTGACCTCTGTTGTGGGATCGCTAGCACTTAGTACCTAATGTTTATAGGTAGAGTTCTAGCTGACCCATATCATTTACACTGGACTCCTATGATTGATCCAATTGCTTAGTTCTTTAGCCACAATTGACCATGAAATAGATATTGCTGTACATTTTTGAGTGGATATTACTACGAAGGCAAACCAGACCGAAATAACTAAAGGTGTAGATAATATATTATCATTGAGTTTACAAATACCATTCAGAATTTATTTACATTATTGAAATACAAAATATTTTATTGCTATAAAAGCTTTGTATTATTATTACACTTTTCTTTTAATTTTAGGATCATTAGGTATATGACGTTAATTTTCTTACCCTTATCTGCACCCATTGGTGCATAGGGCACTGCATTCAATCGATGCAGTGTTATCTTGATCGTTAATTGCATGAAAGTAAGGTGATGAATATACGTGTGCTGCTTGTAGCAGTCCAGGGTGATATTGAATAAATATTAATTTAAAAATAAAAAAAATGTTTTTTTTTATTATTTATATTCCATGGATATCGAACATGGGAGCTCCAGCAAGGTAGCCAAACGCTCTTACTATACACTTTAACCTTAAGCGCTCTTGGAATAGTATTTAGCGAAAATGGTGCTGTTTAAATTATCCAAAATTATTATTTTTAATATTACGGAGGCGGACTAATTATTTTACATAATATTTATAGCTTTTTGTAACAATGATAATAAAAACCGTTTATTCAATTATACATAAAGTGTCATTTTTATAAAATTATAGCTAAAGATTGATTCATTGAAAAAGGCATAAATGTTTCATTATTTGTTTTTGGTACGAACATTTTATTAACTTTATAAAATTTGCAGTATGTTAATTTATATGTACTTTGTGGTACCCTATAATTATTGTGTTCCCCTTATTGAATACCATAGCCATTGTAGTTCCATAGTGCAATTTGATATCCCTAGAGATTTGATTCTTAGCGCCATTATTGTATAACGTTCTTTGAGAGGCAGAGTTCATTTGAAATCCAAAACACCGCTATGGAATGAAGATTCCATGAGGCTGAACAAACGCCTGTATATTTAATCTTTAATCATCACTAATGTCGCCTTATTTGGCTTTGTTATTTATGTTTCCTTGATATCCGATGCTACGAATGTCGCTCTCGCCTTTCATGTTCGCCTGTTACTGTTGACATTGTTAATTACCATCCAGGAGTACAGAAGACACAGGAGTAACTAGCAACATGGTAGTTGAAACCAGGTCAGACGTAAGTTGCTTAATTCGGTTACGTTAATACTCCCTTGGATTCAGGCTGCATATAAACTGTCGCGACGAGTGCTAGAAAATCCCCTCGACTAGTGGTAAGAAAACTCACTACTTATAACATCGTGAAATGTAAAACAGGTAACAATTTCCAAGGAGTTTCAAACCTCCGAGCGATGCCGTATAAGTGCTTAGTACGATAACTTACTAAAGTTTTAAGTACTGTATTAATTAAGTTGTAAATTGTTTGTGAAAACAGTTCCAATTACCTAAACAACTAAGTTTTATAATATTTAAAAAAATATTTTATTCAAAACCATTTTTTTCATAGAAAAAAAATGGAATGAGAAATGTCTCTTTTTATCCTATTTTATCAATAATTTTAGTATTATAGTAGTTTTACTTTTCACTTGTGCATGAAAATATCTGCAGTTTTGGAAACTAGTCGTGTGCAATAAAATAAAACTCATTAAGTGGTATTATACAAGTGTTAATTAAAAAAAAATAGTAATATGTTATTCGACAATGCATTAACATTGCCGTATAAGTGCTTAGTACGATAACTTACTAAAGTTTAAAGTACTGTATTAATTAAGTTGTAAATTGTTTATGAAAACAGTTCCAATTAGCTAAAAAACTAAGTTTAATAATATTAAAAAAATATATATACATTAAAAACCATTTCTTTCATTGAAAAAAAAATGAAATGAGAAATGTCTCTTTTAATCCTATTTTATCAATAATTTTAGTATTATAGTAGTTTTACTTTTCACTTGCACATGAAAATATCTGCAGTTTTGGAAACTAGTCGTGTGTAATAAAATAAAACTCATTAAGTGGTATTGTACATACAAGTGTTAATTTAAAAAAAAATAGTAATATGTTATTCCACAATGTTAATGCCGAATCAATAAATATAATAATTTTTAAGTTAGTCGTAACTTATTTATTTAACTTTTAATTGGATAAATTCCAGTATTTAAAAATTAAATGAGTGTTTTACAACCACGCGTAAATGAATGTCGACCTTGTATCAAAAATTTAAAATAATCGGAGAATTAATTTACATGATTTGAAATTTTGAATAAGCATTTCCAATCCAACAACGTCACAAGTTGCATTCTCTGAATTTTGGCATGAAAATCACTTTAATAAAAATAGTTTTTCTAATTTACCCTGTGTTCAAGTGGATAAAAGGGATTTCAATGAGAATATTCTGCTGTATTTTTTTCCGAGGAATTCAAGATAAAACATGGTATTTGCAGAGAAAGGGAGAGAGGTTTCATAATTTACAATATTTAATAAAGGTACATCATTAATTAAACCGTTTTCCGTACTGTACGCTCGAAGGTATAGGAATTACTCGTACCATTCCTATTCGGGGGTAAAGGGTGCGGGAAAACTCGTAATCAAAAACATTTCAGAGCTAAGTTACTAATTAGCAGATTTTGCAAGTACCTAATAGGGTTTTGAAACTCCGGCTTAATTTCACGTAATCAGGCGCTCTATCCTCTACTTGTCCCCGGCAAATTAATTCTTGGAAAATCCGGGACACGTGTGGTATGATTAATTATATCTCAAAGCACATAAAGTTGAAACGTTTAATCTTGTATTTTCTGAAAATGTTTCAATTAATCGTATTATTCGACGATTTGTTTAACATAATTTGTTTAGTATTCCTGGAATACAGTTGGAAAAGGTTTTATCACAATATGTTGAGTTTGTCCAAATTATCGTTTACAAATTCTAGATTTTTTTCACTTGGGAATTATTAATAAAAATATATTTTTATTGATATCTCAACATAGGTGAAAAAAAATGAAAATCTGGGCGTTTACAAGGCCTACAAAAATATGTCTAGTTAATATACAGGTATAAGATGATTATTCTGGGGTCAAAAGTGATTTTTCACTCTATTATGTATTTAATATCACCCTGGAATAGTACTCATCACTTTCCCTTCACGTAATTAACGATCTAGATAACACTGCGTCGATGAGATTCAGTGTCCTATGCTCTATTGGGTGCGGATAAGGGTAAGAAGAGAAAAAAGACAGATTAAAAAATAAAAATAAAACCTAGTCAAGGGACTAAAAGGTAATATTGATATCGCATTGTCAATTTTTTTTTTTTTAAATTTATTTATTTATTTTTTTGAAGAGGAAGACTGATTATAACTTGGCACGATCAGGTATGCCAAATACTTAAAAGTGGTCAGGTTAGGAATTCAAACAATTGGCGGGTATGTATGATGAGATGCATGAACGTGGAAGAGGCGAAGAATGTTTGCAAAGACAGAGTGGTGTGGCGTTCTATTCTCTCTGCCTACCCCTGCGGGGAAGCGGCGTGATGGTTAGTTAGTTTTTTTTTTCTGTTGTCAATTTTAGTATAATAAAACAATTGATTCATCAGTAACTATGTGGTAATAATATCTATCCATTTTGTCGCAACAGATTTAAAAAAAAATTGTGATACTTACCAAGTAAATAAAAAAAATAACTAGACCACACTTAAAAAATGCCCACTTTAATGCTAGAGTGAACCATAAAAAATTAAATAAATAATCAAATATATCAGCATGAATTTTCCGCATTAAATCTGATATTTTGGAATCCAATGACCTGATTCCGATGGCCGTGTTATGTTATACATACCCCATCACGCCAGCCAAACCCAACACTGTTGTGTCAAATGGCCCCAGGCAGTAGCGAGTGGACAGTGTTATGTTTTCGGATTTGTGTGACTCTCTGTGTGGATTGGATACACAGATACACATTATACCGTCTATCTATAATACTCATTCATTCGCTTTTTATTCAGTCTGTATAAATTTCCTCCATTTTTCCAAATAGCCCTCGGGGGAACTTTTATTTGCGAGATGAAATGTGTTCTGCTTGACTTTATTTTGTTATATGATGTATTTTTGCGGAATGTATTTGTAGTTATATCATAGTGATAAATTAATGAAACTTGTGTATATATGGTCAGCTTTTAATTATGAAAATATGGAATTAAAAATATTTTTTACTATAATACTCATTTTTAAATGTCCAAATATTATTTCAATTAATTATTCCATTTCTTCTTTTTTCTATTCCATTCTGTCTAATATATTTATAAAATATATGGTTCGAATATAAATGATTTCTAAAACATTTTATATTTGAACTTATAAACTTACCATCACGTCGCTTCTCCGTAAGGGAATGTCGAAAGAATAGAATGCCACACCAAACTGTATATATGTACAAACAGTGCTTAAACCATCTCATTGCACCTTTCCTAATTTTATCGATAACGGTTATTTTACCCTTGATTTTTTTTCTTATATAACTATTCAAACATCATACATCGTTTTGCCTCACTTTCGTCTGAGAGGTTTCATTTTGACTGCTTTCAGTCTTCTTTTGCCAACCAGGAACCAGGACACTTATATTATGGGTTTAATTTATTATGCATACAGTGATAAATTTTAAAAACTATAAAAATCTTACAAAAAATTTATATGTATTAGGATGGGGAAGCTTCAAATGACTGAATACAAAAAAGGAATGAGAAAATATCATATTTCCCTTTATATATTTTTGTCTAATTTAATTATAAAATATATTTCATTACAATCATGAACACGTTTGGCTATACCATATGTTACATATTGTAAACGTATACGTATGTAAATATCAAACGAAGATTGATTTTTTATCAATCTAATAGTACGATAATACGATTTCCAGCAATACCATGGTAAAGGTTAACATCGTCAACCCCACGTGGAAATGAAGATACAATAATGGTTATATTTTTGCGCGTATAGTAGTCGAAAAAAGTCGCACGTGTATTATTCTATGTTTATCCTTCCCTCAGGGTGTATTTATTCTGAATAACGAAGTATAAGCACACAAACCCACTTCGTAAATCTGTATTCTCTGCAAACAGTGAGTTGAATTTTGAATTTAAATAACCCAATAAACATAAAAGAAAAACAAGAAATATCAAATTTTACAACATGCCACCGAAGCTGCGTACGAGTAGGTACATGTGTTGAAAGTAAAATATATAGAATATACGCTGTTTGCGTTTTTAAGTTAATTATACCGACAAATAACACCGGATGAGTAAGGCTCGACAATGAGTTAAAGCTCTAATTAACAGAACAAACTAGTTTTTTCAATGATTAAAATAAATAGTAATTTATTCAGCGTAAAAGATCGCTATACGAAAACTTAAATTGAGTTCTATCTGATGGTCTCTATCTGACTTCACAGCTAAAAAAAAATATTGTAGAAATTTAAGTTTATTTATGTTGAACTAATTTTGGGAGTTAAAAAAATTCAATACATTCATTCAAAACCATTATCCGCACCCGATGGTCCACAGGGCACTGCATCATATGAAACCAGTGATCAGTCTTCCGCTTCAGGTACAAGTCCAGGTTAATATTGAATAGAACTCTTAAAAATTACAAATGCCTTAAAATTCACATAAAGTTATAATAAAGTTACAATAATCTTTTACTAAACAGAACCTAAATATAAATACGAATATAAACACGTAATCTTATAAAGAATGACATAGGTAATCTAATAATATGTACGCATAATAATTTCTTTAAGGCCATTCTTTTTAACGACGCAAAGGAGGAATTATTGTTAGAAACTCTCTAAGATTCATTATTTGTTTTCTTAATAAATACAATTCAAACAAATATTCTTCTGGAAAGAATATATAGGATATTTTAAGGAAGTCAATTTCCTCTATTTTTTATTTATGTTAAAATGATTTTAATATTTTAAATGATTTTTTAAAATAAGTGTTTAACCTTAAAATCTTATTAGTCATTATAAACGCTTGTGAGGACCCTCATATTTATAATTCATAAAGAACAAATTCTGAAACCTAAGAAAAACAAACCCCCGTATTTGGTTTCTGATTGTGAAGCGAATACCATTTTATGTTTCAAGCATTAAAAATTCAAATACCAAACATCTTGTGTGGTGCTGAAAATTTCATTTTCTAAGGATCAAATCCTTTTTATGTTTGGATGTATTAGAAAATTCTTCGAGCGTGTTTTATTTATAAGCTTCTTACGTATAATTTTAACCACTCTTTTAGTAATATTTGCTTACCATATTAAGTTGCACAAAGCTTTTAAATTTTCTAAAGTAAAACGGATGAATAAATGAACGTTTTTGAAGTCTATTTGAAAATTATTAAACGAACCGTATTTCTGTATGAAGTTTTAGAGTTATTTAAAATATTTTTATTATGATCATTAATTATATTCGATTTTTTTTAATGTATTTAAAGTAGCTTTAACAACGTCGTCAATTGATATACATGTATAGTATAATGTATAGTATACTGTACAGGATGTTTTGAAACTGGTGATTTAAAAAATGCATATTCAATTGTATCAAAATATTCAATTTATCCTAATGAAATAATTTATCCATAAATCTTTTTACAACATTTACATACATTACAACATTTACGTTATTTAATTTCTTCGATACATTCACATGGTTATCAAATTACAATACACCACACACTTGCAAAATTTTAGTTTTTTTTTCTTATTTCTTTCTCAGGTGAGTGATATTACCGCTGTGAGCACGTGTTCTCCTACGCCACCAGCACATGATTCCAACACGGGACCCACAAAGATATGAGCTATTCTCAAGGTTTGTCTTTCTATGGAAAATGCACCTCATCACAGCATCTGCTCCCCTGATACCTTCATAAATTGATCATGAACCATTATGTAAATTGTCCATACTCACAAAAGAAAATTACACTTTGATTATTTCGCTTTAAAATTTATTTCCGCACTATTTAAAATCGTGATTATATTCACATTTCTTACCTCAGCTTCACATAATATATTCTGCTTTTCGAGATCATCTACGTTATAAACGTCCGTTTTTTTCTCTCTTTTCTACCGAATATTAAACAACTTACAACATGAATATTAAAAACCTATTTTAATATATTGTTGTGTCACTGAACTTATATTAATTTTTGACATATTAACACCGAAGAATATGGGGTCTGGGTATTTACATGGCTTACGAACGTCGTAGGCGTAGTTAAGTGATAACTTTACATTCACTAATTCTACCCATGATTGACAAATTAAATCACTTTCTACCTTGTCCCTTCCAACGAGAAGCAACCAACGAAATATAGATTCTTTCCAATATTTTTTAAGAGTACAAGTGATAAAGAACTACATGCAGGTATTCCAAAACGACTTCATGTTGACATGACAATTCGGTAAAGTCAATTTATGGAAATTTCTATTCCTGAGAAATTTCCTAAAATTTGTTTAAATGCTAATTCTTGTATCAGTAAGTAGCAAATTTCAATATGAAATTGGGTTAATTCGGAAAGTCAAAATTCAGATCGGAGAAACCGAATCTGTACCAACATTTGACTTCTTTTAGTCGTGTTATTAAGAAAATCCTAATTGAATTATTATTCATTTTGTTGGTTCTTCTTTTGGTCCCGAATTCAAATAAAAGTACTGGCAGGCGGATTTACAACGTTTGTTTATTAAATTTTACAAATTCGAGTCGAATTTCTCCATAATGTACAGTGCTTTATAATTAAATTTCCAAACAATACAAGCTTTGTTGAAAAATAATTTTCCCACAGTCGATGCTGGAAATTAAAATTCATTTCATTTCGTCATAAATTTTTGATGTCTAAATTTTGAGGAGGAATGGGAATCTATCAAAAAGGAAAAATGTAGTTATAAATAATATTTATTTTGCAAAACTAACTTATTTATTTCCTGGAATCGAAAAATTTCTACCGTTAGCTTTCAAAAGTGAAATACTAAAAATCAAGGATCTGTTTGGAAGTTCTTTTAAATGACAAAAACGTTGACAAGCGCTTCCCACGTAGATATTAATTTATAAATATTTATGGTATATACTCGTATTCTATTGTTTTATTAAGTAAATGCTGGAGTGACGTTCATAAAATCAAAAGATCATATGAAACTTTAAACATTTTTTTGGATTAATATTACATGTTAATATTACAAAAGCGAGTAGAATACAGGCATATTGACATCTCAACATAAATGAGGAAGAATATGGAAGTTTGGGTAATTACAGGGCTTATAACCTGTCATAGATAACTTTACACATATACACCATTAACCATTCTACCCAAGATTGTCAACCACAGTACTCGAAATTCTGGAACTCCTTGAGATCCTTTATTTGAATGTAAGCAAGATCCGAACCTCGGATTCGTTTTACATACTGAATAATGCCTGATAACATATTTTTTTATGCAACTTATAATTTTACCAGTAATGGATTTGTATTTCCAATATTTTTATTGTGTCCAAATAGTTTTTTTACTAATCTGTAAAAAAAACACACTTTTATGTTCTTTTTCATCTATGTTGAAATGTGAAAAAATGTCAAAATAACTCCGTAATGAAAAAAAACAAATTGCGCTACCGGGTGTATAGAAATCAGTTATTTTTATTCATCATATTTTGAGTGTGTCCAAATACTTGTTTGTAAATTTGTAAAAAAAAAACAGAATTTCAAATTCATCTATGTATGATCTGATCTGATACTGAAGATCTGATACAGAAGCATCTAGGCTTCCTGATAGATCTGCTCTTGTTAAGCAATTTTTTTTTAACTAAGTTGCGAAATTTATTGAAAATGTGAAACAATATAAAATTGTATCCCGATTTTACTGTGAATTTACATTTAAAAGCTTTCAATATACCTGTCACTGCCAATATAAATAAATACAAGATTGTAAGTCCATCACAAAATTTTTTAGAAGTACACCAGTGTAGTTTATACTCGTGCACTTCCAAAATGAAAAAAAAAACAAACGCTATCGGGTATATAGAAAACCAAATCGCGGTCAAAACCGCGGACCTCTGTTTTACAGCCCTCTCCCATTGGACCGCTAGGTTCGGATTCGGAATAATTATAACCCTTTAGAAATCCGACCCAAGGCCCAGTGGAGGTGTAGCGGTAACAAACGAGTTAAATATGAATAACTATCGACAGAATTGTTATTGTGCAAAATTCAGTATTCCAAATATTGGGGGCGAAACGGTATATTAATCATTGTTAATGGTTTAATCGAATTAATCGAGTTCTCAATTAAATTGTACTTAGCGTGGATAATTATTGATTTCCTGATACTGAAATAAATTGCTATGTTAATATTTCCTTTTGCAAAATACTTTTTAATATCTTTACTTTATAAAATTAAACAACTTTGTTTTAACCACTTTTTTATTATTCGTAAATTTTAACCTACCGGTTTCGACAAGAAAAATAAAAAATTGGTTAAAACAAACTTGTTTAATTTTATAAAGTTCATAAAATGTGCCACAAAGTATCTGCGAAAAACATGTAAGAAATTGACTCTTTAAATTGATTTTACGGATATATGATACGTGAATAAGAAAATGGAAGCCTGGGTATTTACAAAGCTGATGACCTATCATACGCTGGTTATGAGGTCACTTTACACGCGTGTGACATTCATTTCTACCCATGATTGACAACTTTAATAAATCTCATGACGCCTTATGTTTGAGTTTATATCAAAATGTGAAAATAGCTCCATGGAGAAACCCAGTTTTGTAAATCAAGGATTTGGAGAAACTAAAAAAATCACGAATAAAATAACTGGTCAAAATAGATACCGCATAAAATATTAAAATCAGGTTTTCAGGCGTTTTCCAATACTAAAATCAGGTTTTCAGGCGTTTTCCAATACGTAAAATAATCCAGGGTCAGATTTTACATAAAAATAAAACTGTATCTGCTAAATAAAGACTTCCTTATTCCAATCATGGAGGCCTGTTATGAACTCAATCATTGAACGTCATGAGATTGATCATATATGAATGACTTCCAAAATTAAGTAGTGTGGTTGTCAATCATGCTGGGAATCGACATCACAGGAGGCTAACCCCTCTTATAAACAGGCCACAAGGCATTCACCAAGAAGAAGAGGAAGAAGAGGGTTGTCAATCATGGGTGTTAATTAAACGTAAAAATAAATGTATCCCGAAATATAAAACAATGCATATGAAATACCCTCTTTCAAATTAGTATTATAGATATGTAGTTAATACACGACTACAAAGCAACGAGTTCTTGATGAACCGTGAGAAATCGATACACGCTTGTCATGTGTAAATTTCTACCTCTTTGACCGCCCTGCAAAGACGAAGCGGGGCGGTAAGTTGGGTTGCAATTAAAACCCTTTCAGCGCGGTACACTGCATGAAATATTATCCCGAGTTATTAAATAAATTTACGGCTTGCTGCAGTCTACTTGGAGTGCTTTAGCAGATGCTATAGAACTTTTCCAGCAGGTTCATCTCGAACATAGTACACTCAAATCGCCCTACATTATGTGTCTGTTTTTACAATCTGTATCAATAGACTTTAAAAATACCGTCAGATTTTTAAGAAACTTTTACAGCCGGTAAAATATATATAAAAGAACATGTTAAATACTAAAAAAACTTGGATAGGGATAAGACTTAGAGCATAAAGAAGTACAAACACTTAAAACAGGAAATGCCCATTTTTATCGGCAGTTAAAGCATTGAATTGTTGTTTGTACTGTCTTGGAAGAAGGAGTTCCTTGTTTAATTGCGTTTCCTAAAACACACCAATCTTAGTTTTACACTCAGCTGATTTTATGGTTTCTAGTATCTGCATACTTCTGTTATTAGTTTTACTCCTGTGAAATTGGAATCATTTGAAAGGAATAAAAATTTACTTACACCGTAAAACCATGCACTTAAAAGAATTTACTACTGACTGAGTATTTTTACATTCTCCTTTATATGTTTAATGCAGTCAGTTTTGTGGAAAATTTTATCTTCGTGTTTAAGTATGATTATTTTTGGTAACATCAAAAGCACATTTTGACTGCTCATTAATATTCATGTATTTAAAAAAATATTATTTATAAGAAAACTAACGTTTTTTTGTACCTAAATATTTTAAATATTTGTATAAACTTACATGTTTTGACTATTAATTTAGTTACCATTAAATACCTCACCTAAAACTTCACTATAAGGAAACAATTTAATATCATTCTTTACCATTTATTACTTTCATTGGTTCCAAATATTTTTTTTCTTATATTTTTTTCATCAACATTCTAATATAATATATCATTAAACGAATGTATTTAACCAGTTACTACTACTGTAGTAGCCGGATACTATCCAACGTCTATCAAACGCATATAATAGAATACTTGAATATATAATATTGTAACGTGCATAAAATATTGAAAATACTACTTCTCAGCACCTTCTTTTCTAGTTGTCATCTTAAAAAATTACAAAAAATAATTGAATTTGTCATTTGGGAAGAAAAAATATTTTCAATCCATTTTATTTTTTGTGTATTTACTAGTAGTTGTGATTTTTTTAATTTTTAAGAACTAAATTGCGTTTAAATTCTAGTTTTATTGATACATACATAAGAAAAAATAACTTTAAATAAAATTCTCACATGATATAAAACAAATAACCAAAGCAGTTAAAAAAAAAAACAAAACAAACCAGTCGAGGGTTAAATAATATTTTGTAAATACAAGAGTTTATTTCCATTTTTAAATATTTTTTCAACTCTATACAGATTCAAATGGTCTCAACTCACCAGGGGCTTGAAAATGTTTTTGGTCTCCGCACCACGTCATAGGAGGCTTCTCCGTGTAACGGCCCGTTAATACACCTGTATTGTGTATCGCTAGACTGGGGGGCGAGGCCTCAAGTGTCTCAAGGGTCCAGACGTCGGCGTCGCGGCGCTGAGGGCCCTCAAATTGACTGTCAAACTTTTATTGGCACTGAGCCTCAGTTGTTTCATCCCGTACTAAAATAATCCTATTAAATACTTCTTTCAAATTACATGTTATGAAAATCACGAATAGTATTTGTTCTCGTTTGAACAATTTCTCTTCTTTCTCTCATTTTGCCCTACAAAATGCTTAATTGAGTAAATAATTTTTTAAAATATTTTTAGCCAAACGTTGCTGTAGTTTAGTCTGATAAAATAAAAAATAAATTAAATAGATAGCACACATTTTTCATTTGTTCGATTTTATGAAGCACTAAAAATATGAGCAAAAACAATTCAAAATTAAACATTAAAAATGCAACAGATCTCAAGACACGTTATTACCCATATGCAATGTTAAGTGTTACGTGCGTTGCTGTTACATTAAAAGACGGCGCTGCCATTGCGGTAAAAAACGTTCCTGTGTTTTTTTTACTTGTCACAGGTATAAACATCTGTGAGCAAAATTCATGATTTATTGTTTTATAATCTGTTCAATTTTAATCCATCTCTTGGTGCGTTTTCATACACTAAAAACTTTTATTTTTAAACAGATTTAAAAAATTCTAAGCATGTCAATATTTTTGAGATTTTTCCAACATATTTTAAGAACCGCTGGTCTTACCCCTTTGGCACTACATCCTTTAATAATTGATGCCTTCGCTAAATGATTTCTTCTGTCTGATACGGTGTCGTTCTCTGTAGTTTGAGCCATTCCGTGAATAGCACGTAGAGCTGACTTCAATATGATGGCGAGTCCTGATACTATACTCCTAATTAAGAAATTTCGTTGAAAGTGTTAATTACTGATAATGTTCCCTAAAACTAAAAACCAGATAATTTTTCAAATGAAGGTTTTTTTTTTACAAAAATGTGTAATTGTAATAAAAAATTATAAATTAACATATAAGTTCTCTCAATAAATTAAATTTGATTTTCAAAAAAAAACAAAATGATCAAAATTCAAATATATTTTTTTTTACCTCAATAAATTTTGTCACCTAATTTTACACTTAGGTACTTAAAAATGAATTTGAAACATTTTAAATATTAGTGATTGAAAAACTTATCATTATGCTGACATCTGTTTTTCAATTGAAAATAAGAAGTATGATATCTCTCACTACTATAATTTCGGGAGAAACTCTACCTCCCATCAACAAGTGCTGAAAAATTATTTATATAAATTAAATTATTTACGCATACTTGCATATGATGTTTAACTAGTCTAACTCTATATGAAATATATTTTCAACAACTTCATACATCTTCTTTATAACATCTTGAAAATGGAGTACCGAAAGCTCCCGTGAGAACAAAACTATAAAAAGTTCCGAGAATATCGGTTATATATTACCTCTAGGATATTTCCTTTTCAATTATTTTTCTTAAAGAGAATTATTTAATTTGATAGTATTAAATACAAATTTATATATATCAAAGCTGAATCACCATTAATGTCGTATAACTTCTTTAAATATCTACATAGAATGGAATCTGGCTTAAACAGTGGTAATTATTTAATTTGTAGAACTCCATTTTAATTTATGTATTAAATGTCAAATCAAGCACTGATTTTTTGAGTATAGTAAGTTGTAAAAAAAAAACACACACAAAAATCAATTTTGTGACATTCGTTTGAAAATGCCATAACGAGGCGAAACAATTGTAACAAAATTAATTTTTATGTGTTTTTAACGATAAAATACAACTTAGTAGACTCAAAAATCAGTGTTTGATTAAACATTAATTTAACATGAATTTAATACGTATCTATTCATTTATTTTTGTTATAAAAGTATCATTACAAAAATCATACATACGAGTAAATCATCTGAACCGTAACCATTTGGAATTCAATTATTCATGCAAAGGGTCATTTTAGAATACCCACCGCCAAGTTACTCCTACCGACTATAGCAACTTGACGCAGATTAGCGACGTGACTCCCCAAAGGCTTCAGCCACTTCCGCTTCCAGCTTCCTCTCCCCCTTTGCCTTCTCTTCCTCTTCTTCCGGTTCCTGGTCCTGTCTCGTGCACCGACAGCCCGTGACAGAAGCCTGCAGCCGCGAGTAAGTGACCGGATGTGACGAGAAAACCTTTTCATGGCGTTTAATTCCTTTTGAAATGTGTTTACCTAGTAATTTGAGGATGGTTCTGAAAAATATATTAAAAAGTTTTATTATAGTGTAACGTACCTACAATAAACACAGTTTTTTTAAGAAGAAAAATTATTTTATTTATTAATTTGTCACTTTGTGGTGTCTATGCATTTTTTATTTAAATTTTACTTGATAAATACCACTTTTTCTAAAAATATATTGTGTCAAGTGTTTCGATGCATTCCGCATCATTTTAAATATCGGTATTTAAAAATGATGAGAAATACATCGAAACTTGTGACACAATAAGTTTTTAGAAACAGTAAAAAAAGGTATGTTGTGTAAAGTTTAGATTCACGTATATCATTTCATAATTTTTTTGTTAAATTATAGCTAAACGTCATTTTAATGCGGTACATTCATTTCTTTTTTACCCTACGCTTTCTTATATTTTTTATAAGAATACATATTAATATTCAAGTAAATTTACTTTTCAATAGTCTTTGGTAATTTTGATAATTGAATTAAAATATTTATGTTTATCGTGTGTATATGTGTACACACTATTAATTTATAATGTGATTTTCGGAGTTTCTAAATTCAGTCACATCCCTCCATTACTTCACAAACTACTATTGGTTACGCTTTCCCGAAATAGAAACTTTTGTTTCCCGAAATATAAACCAAAGTATAAACTCTGTTTTTGCATAAATTAATGCATAAAACGGCTCCAGATTATCTAAAAAAAAGCTGTGAAATCTATCCAAAATAGGTGAAAATCGTCTCACGTTATAATAAGCTACAAAAACTACCAAGGATATAGTGATCTTAATAGCGCGCAATAAGCATATTAAATTTAGTTAGCATGCCTGTGCTGTTGCGGGCCCAATGGCATGGAAAACTCTTCAGTGTGAAGTAAAAAATAGTAAGAGTGAGATTATCCTTAAAAATAAACAAAACACCATTCGTTTCTTTTCCTCATAATTTATTTGGGGATTTTTCTTTCATATTTAACCGAAGTGTCCTTGATGTACTATTTTACAAATAGAGCTTTATAAATTGTCAAAAAATGCCTTGATTATGATTATACGGAATCTATCTCTCTGTTATTGCACGTAAATAACTACATATGTTTAACTACAAATGTTGTGTCTCTATCAAGCTTTCATCAACATCCTATAAATTATGTTTACTTCAATACATTGGATTAATCGGATATTGACGAAACGATCGTTCTATTTTGAGAAAGCAGATCGTAGGATTATATTTATGAATGTCAGTTTATTAGTTTAGATACAGTAATTTCGTGAGCAGAATATTAGATATATTGTTCACATCGTGAACTTAGGGAGGGCCGAGTTTATTGAAATACTAAAATCTATTTCCAGTACGTTTCCGAATTTCATTACACGAGCTTACCTGATAAGTAGCTTTAGCCGCAAAATGGTCGCAGAGGCAGTTGAGTTGGCGTCAGATGCTGAGGACAATTCCGCAACGAACTCGACCAATGGCGGGTACCAGGAGAGCAGAAAAGCGGGGGAGGACTACCTACCACCGAGCTTTGCAATTGTGAGATGCTCTAATTGAATTCCGGACTTCTCCGCAGGTGGCGTTGCGGTTCACTCGCTGGCACCTTGACCACCCCCTTTATTTCATATGTCCGTCCCCGCACCTAAGACCTTCGATAATCCTCGCACTCTGTAATGCCTTGACATAGTGCACGTTGAGCCTGAAAAATAAAAGTCAAACCCCGAAAAAAACCCTCTGTCAAACTGTTACGTTGCCTCTAAATTATGGAAATATATTTTTTCTTCCGAATCGTGTCATTTTGTACTCACGGGAGCAGATCTTATTTTACCATCCCGCGATTCTCTAAACCTCCTCGCATTATCTGCCCTCCTGATACCGTCACCGGAATAAATTTATAAACTCACATTTATGCCGGCAGAGAGACGGTTTGCGTTTATTTCGGTCCTGAATGTTTTCCATTACGATTTTATATCGTGTAACGAAGTTTGTACTTCCAGAAAATATGTAAATTCGAGCAACGTGCCGTGGAACGCAAATTTTAATTGACACTATTTATGATGGCATTTAACATTTATGCTAATATTGGAATTTCGGGCTAACAAGAGTGCCCACATAAGTGTTTATTTAAATAAAAATATTTTACATTACTAATATTTTTGGAACCCTTAGTGGATTTTTTTAATCTCATTTTCTGTAGTTACATAAAAACTCGTCATTTCTGAATTCTTATTCAAATATTTATGTATGTGTACAAAATTTATGAAGTCAACGCACGACTATAATAACGAAAGGCTTTGTATCAACTTTTAGCATGCTCAGTTTACGCCACTATTTTAAAACTAATTTCCAACTAAGGGTGGTAGTTAGTGCGAGGTTCCTCACTAAATTGCTACCATTTACCCCCCATCCCTTTGTTGGCAGAATTCGGAATTAACTTTGGGGTCAATTCGTATTATAATTAATTGCGAATGGCGAAAATTCTACATGAATTAAAAGGTCAAAGTACTTACTCTTCCATATATACTTTTACTATTATCTCGAGATTGTTCATAATTAATGATATCCTTTGACCCAATTAATGAATTATCTGACTTCATATTTAAAACCAATAGAAAGACGTTAATTCGACATTATTATTTAGACTGATACTTTTTCGTTAGACATTCGTGTATTTATATTTAACGTTTGTATATGTTTAAAATTATTAGTATT
The DNA here is from genome assembly GCF_059751285.1 of Brachycentrus maculatus. Taxonomy (NCBI): domain Eukaryota; kingdom Metazoa; phylum Arthropoda; class Insecta; order Trichoptera; family Brachycentridae; genus Brachycentrus; species Brachycentrus maculatus. Next base: position 9,286 of record NW_028281644.1, on the reverse strand, counting down.
TATGATTGACATAAAAATAAAACAAATAATTGAAAGAATGTTATCACTACCTATTTCATTCTTTCAACAGTTATGTTTACCCTTAAATACATTTTATACATTTTGCATAAGTTTAAAAAATATCAAAATAAACTGAAGTAATTAGAGTGCTCTATTTAGATTTTTTTTTAATATAAAGATTTTTTAATCTTGAATGTTACAACAAGTAGGAAGTTATGAAAAATTTAATACAGATAAATGAATATTTACAACGTAATTGTTTTTTTTTATTATTATAATTTATTTTCACCCAAAATTTCCAATCTATCAAATTTCAGCAAACGAAAACAATCGAACAGTGCGCAAGTATATACATTTTTCAAAAATAGTTAAAATATTATTTAACAACAATGGGCAGAACGGTGAATATTACACCAGTGTTAAAAGTGATCGCTTAAGCCAGCCAACTTCTAGGTTGTGTGCCCTGGTATGCTCAGGTTTCCACCATTTATAGTTTGAAAATGATAGGTGCTTTTTTCAAAATGAGACACCTATATTATATAATATTCTTCTTCTTCGTCCTGGCTTCATCCCAACTTATCGTCTTTGTAGACTGCTGGGGTCAGCTCTACTAATCCTCAGGTCGTAGGTCCTTCTATCATGGACAACGTCACCTAGGCCATGTCTTCGAACCATGTTCTCTCTTTGCAGCATCCATTAATTTTTCGGTCTTCCTCTGGATATCTTTCGAGGAAGATCCATTATTATAAATTATTAATTTATATATTTAATATATCGTAGTCGTACAAGAGAAAGTGACCATCTAACAAAACGTAAAATATTCAGGAGGGCCATTTAAGTCACTTTTGCTTGGCAAGAAAATAAACATCAATGCAGTTAGTCTTTTTTAACATGTCAATATATTATACTTCGATGTTTAAAATCTTTTGGGATTTTTTTAGGGCAATATTAAGCTAGTAAGAAATCGAATAGTCAATTATCACGTTTTCGTTAAAACATGCACTTGGTCACTTTCTCCTGTATGACTACGATATATTAATTGTTATATTATTCCAATTAAAATATACTAAGGCAACGAGTAGGTACTAATTCGAGTGTCATAGTTTTCTTTACTTATCCACAGTATCGTCCGACGACATTTCGTACGATATCCAATTAATTAAAATCACGGGCACCGGAGTCACGCCAAATATTATCACAACACCTGGCATTTGGGCGTCCGGAGGTGAGGCGTTGTTTACGGGGAAGGGCGGGCGACCCGGTCCCTGGGCGGCCACCCCTCCCGGGGCGCAGACCGCAGCAGCAGTTGTCGCTACTGCGGTCCAACTACCCGCTTCCCCCCCGAACGCCAACAGATTTGTATTGAGACGGTTTATTCGACCAAATGTTACGTGAAAACTGTCTCGGCAACTGAACAGCCCGGTCTTAATTTACTGCCGATAGAAATCACGCGGCGGTTCAGCTATAAAACTAAAAGCTTTCGTCCTAGTGGAATAATTACAGCATTTAATTATGAAAATACTATGCAAGTTACTAAAAATGTATCTATATTTTTTTTATAAATTTAAGCTAAATATAACAATGTGTGTAGGTACAGTAAAACTAAAAAATAACGGAGAAAAAATCCGGTCAGTAAACAATTTTTAGCAGACATGATTATCACAAATAGAATTTGTATTATTTTTTAATTCGGCATAAACATTGTGGAAAGACATGTTGATTTTTTTTAAATTAAACACTGTTCGTTAGTTTTAATTTTTTCCAGAAGATGAAAACATCTGTAACTTTTCGAAACTAATCGTATATATAAATAAAACTCATTAACAAGGGTATATTGAAGTGTTTACTTTTTAAAAAATAAATGGAATTCTGTTGTGTTTAGCAGAATAAAATATAATTATGTTGGGTTGTTAATTTATACTTAAATAAAGTGTTTATAATTCTCCATAAAAATGTGTACGTAATGTGTGTATGTGTATGTGTTCCATATATGATACACAGTTTTCATGCAAGTAACAATATTATCCATTTTTTCATTTGATTTAATCAATACAGATCGAATAATTTACTTTATATTTTCCGTCTTTTGCAGACATAATTAAAAATATCGATTTAAGTATTTTTTTTTAATGATTAAGACATCTAATGAATTTTAAAAAAATTAAAAGTAAAACATTTTACAAGTTAGATTTGTATTTTTAAATTAACTGTAAGCAATAAAAAATACCGGATTTATACAATAAATTTTGACTTAATTGAAAATTTCATTTACGGCTTGAAACTAGCGTTTAAACTAAAATGATGTGAGAATTCTTAAAATGTATTTTCATAACTTATATTAAAATTAGACAAAAGCGAGGGACTTTGTTAATGAAAAGCGACCTAACATTTTTTCTTATTTTACAACGTTTGTGATATTGTACAGAAATACCTTTGGAAGAGTAAAGCTTTACTCTGACAGCATTAAATGAATGTCACATTTACATGTATTACGAAAGACAAGAAAAAATCATACAGTATTCAGTTTTTTTTAAATATCTTTTAGTTTGTTTACTTTCTTTATATCTCTTACAGTATTTTATTATTTAATACTTTATAAACTCTCCTTGGTTATTTTTTTAAAAATAAAAGTGATTTATTGATAAGCTTCTTAACACACGAAGGACGAGAAATGTATTTCTACCCGTTTGGTCGATTGTTGATTAAGGACGGGAAGGGTATTTTTACCTTCTACGCCAGCCTCATATCAACGGCAGAAAATAAAAAAATTATTTTGTATTTTTTTTATAATTTTTTTTACCAATCTCTTTATTAAACAAAGTCTTAACTATATGTTGATGATTAACGAATCTCATCGCTAGCGGTCCATAGGCGTAAAAAATACCCGTCCTTAGCGTGTTAAAAATCCCGTTTAAAACCTCTTCAATCACTTTTCCATTTCTTAATTTCCCAGTTTTTCTCGGCGGAGAGTCCATTCACGTTTAATTCAAACTTGCTAAAATGGCTTGGAATAATTTTAATTATATTTAAAACTTTGCACAACGTTTTAGTTTCGAAAGCTCTATCAATATTTGACTTACTCGACCCGTAAATGGATTCAGGGGTAGTGAACCAAAACGTGGGGTATAATTTACTTTAGACGACGTTTCTCCGACCAATATCAATTATTACTCAAACTTTGTGTAACGAAATTTACATTTTCTCATAGAAATTTTAAGTTGAAGGGATTGGATTGAGGTTTTGCTACTTCCTTTTTTACACTACAGTTTTATGTTATTAGCTTCATACCCAATTTAATTATGTACCAATATATTGATGGATGCTTTGATTTTCTCACATGCGAATTTATTTTTAAAAAATCATTATTTAGTTTGGATTATTATATGATTCTTATTTAGAAAGCTACCAATATGCCAATGCCTTTTATACTTATAAGATGTTATATTCTTGCATACTTACGATTTGATCCTGGAATATATTATGAGAATGCTACTTTGGTTACTTTGTGGTATAATATGGCATTCGTCAGCTTAAATATATCAATTAAGCATATTAAATCATCTTTGTGATTAACTTAATTAAACCACCTGCTGAATACCCTCTACAACAACCTAACCAACAAATACATACATATATAATTCGTGCAAAGGGGTGTGAAGTTAGCTGCGTAATCATAAAATGGTTAAAATTAGATTTAAACGTCAATCATTTAAAATCTACATAAAACATACTTAAATAAGAGTATGTACCTGCTTAAAATTTAGTCTTTCCCTTAATCGCATTCAATGGTGCATAGGGCACTGCATCGTATCGACGCAGTGTTATATTGATTGTGAATTGTGAAAGGGGTGTGAAGTAAGCTGCGTAATCATAAAATGGTTAAAAAAACATTTGTTTGATAATGCCCTAACAAGGCGAAACAATTGTCACAATATAATTTTTTATGTTTTTTTGTTAATAAAATATAACTTAGTAGACTCAAAAAATCTGTGTTTGATTTAAAATTAATACATAAAAGGTTAAAATAAGATTTAAACATCAATCATTTAAAATCTACATAAAACATACATAAATAAGAGTATGTACCTACTTAAAATATAGTCTTGCCCTTAATCGCACTCAATGGTGCATAGAGCACTGCATCGTATCGACGCAGTGTTATATTGATTGTCACTTACATAAAGACAAGGTGAAGGAGAGTCCATCTCCATAGTGTTGATAAGAATAACAAGAAAACATTCAATATTACTTTTGTCTTTTGGTATCGAAATTTTCTTTCATATTTTTCTCGTTCACCCGTATTTCATAATTGTTTGTTTAATGTACATGTAAATATGTTATCAATATTAAATCAATTTAGTCTATAATTAACATAAACATTACTAACTAAAATTAAAAGCGTATACATTAACAAAAAATCGAAAATAAGCATGAAAACTCTTGTAAAAGATGAAAAAATTTCCCGTTTCGGAATACCCCCTCAGACACATGGATCAGATCAATATCTGACATGATATTGTTCAGCATAGCGGTAGCTCTTTCTACAGGCATAACCATCGGCAGGTTGGTCCTGTGTATAGGAAGGTGAATGTATGTTTTTATAATCATGATAACGCCAATACAATGTATTGCTTTATTTATTGCATTCGGCATTCACTTTGTGTTGTCACAAGACATGATGAAATTGTAAATGAAAACACTTGTTTTTTACCACTTGAGTTTTACTAGCTTTAAAGACTTGTTTCGGAAGCTACAGATGCTACCATCTTTCATCTTTAGTTTACATTTATACCCGAAGATGGAAGCATCTGTAGCTTCTGAAACTAGTCGTTAAAATAAATATAGCTCAAGTGGTAAAAAACAAGTCTTTTCATTTACAATTTCACAATGTAATGCAATGGTTTAAAAAGTTAAACGATGCTTATATTTGGAATATTTTTTGTCATTTTTTTCTCCATGTTTACATTAAAACTAAGAAACACTCCATTAGCTCGACTATAAAGACGCTTTACGGGCGATGTATAATATTTATGTGTCCAGTGAAATGATTGGATTAAGATACTTAAAAAACGCTTTGCAGCTCAGCATTTTAAGTTGAAGACGTACCCGGAGTTTGTGTGGAAGTATGTAAGGTACTAGTGACTAGTAGTTCAAGTAGCGCACAACTCGAAACTTGGGCGAGCTTTTAATGCGCAATAATTAACTTGGGCATTAAACTTGGCAAAACTGCTGCTCCTTTCAAATTTCGGAGGCTTAGTCAGTGAAAAATGTAAACACCGGCCGGGTGGGTATTTATAACAGTTGTAAATTTTTATGGGCCGTTAAGTATGAAAGAGTGTCGGCATATCTGGCCATAATAATGCGCCCCCTAGCAAACCATCCCCTCCTGCCCTCTGTGAGCTGCCTCCCGTTCCCACGGAGTCGCCAGACCGCGCACCCCGAATTATGTTCTGTGATATTCAATCCTATGGATGGTAATTTTCTACTCGCGGTGTTTTTAAACCTGAACTTCAGATGTTTTTGCAGTCTAATAACTTTGCTGCCTTTGGCCTATTTTTGGTGATACTGGCAGTCGATTCTTATTCTTAATTTTATATTTTCGTTGGATTATTGAAATAATCAAACAAAAAATATTATAACGCATAATAACACGGTAGGTCGTTGAAAATGAAAACATTAAAACCCTAAAAGTGCAATTTTCAATACGCCACAAACAATACAAAAATCTATTTTATATTTGAAACACTAACTTTGTGATTTTCCATTTTATAATATATATGTAAATTTAAATTTAACTTTGTTTTATCTTTTCAAAACAGAAATGTTCTCATTTCAAACGCTTTTTTCTAGTATGAAAAATAACAAAATTTGCTTGAACTATTTAGTGTTACCTTTTTCTTAGATTATCTAGTAAAAAAGAATTGCCCTTTCTGTATTGAATAATACATTTTAAAATCTGATATTGAAATATTTTATCATCTATATTGAAAAGTAATTTTACGAATTTAATAAAACAAAATTCTGTTGTAATAAATTGAAAAAAAAGTATAATTATAAAATTTTTTCCATACTATGATTTGGGCATTTGCGGGAAATGAATGGTGAACTAAGAAACAGATTGACGGTGCAAATCCGTCTGGGAGTAAAAAATCGTGATTAAATAAATATTTTAATCTAAATCCGTGAAGGTCAGGATGTGGAAGATGCCAGGCTTATATGAGAATGGTCATAAGAGTTTGGGCATTGGAGTAAATTGGTTGTAAACAAACAAGAAATATTCATTCAGTTTACTTTTTACATTATTTAACATGAATATCCGCTCCAAATAGCATGATTTTAACACATTGCTTGGTTTGACGACGATCAAGTTAAAATAATGTATTTAAGTCATTACTACTAGCTATGGCTATTTTCAGAGGATCTTGGCTTCGACTGAATAAAGCAATAGATGAATGGTTCAACCACACACGCTGTAATTTTCATAATTTAATCTAATTCAATTTTCCTCCCGGGTTTATGGATTTTCTCTCTCAGAAAACGCGCATAATTCAATAAAAGCTCATAATGCATTTATTCACATCTGGCAACGTTTACATTCGTATGCACTTTGCATTAAGTTATTCGGAGGTCAGGGGTGGAAGAGAGCCCCCCACACACTTGCCTTGTATGCCGCCATATTTCCCATTAGACCAAGGGGCACTCGACGCTTTGGTAATAGTGAAAACAAACAACGCCCTACCCCGGTTCTGTAAATAATCAACACATTAAACAGGCTCTCGCGTCAGTTTAAATACAGTTGTTAACCGCCACGTGATAAAGTAATTACTTTGCAAAATTGTATTTGTTATTGATATCAAATTAAAATCCATTAACGTCTTCATCTCTTTACAACACGTAAATAAAACAATGTGCTATGTTTTCTAGAAAATTCATTGATATGTTTTATTTTCAGTAATTTTTAAAACACCACGAATTGTAAATATTAAGAGAATATTATCATGTATAAAAGAACATAAAAAAGATTTTTTTTTTAATAGATATATAACTTGTTAAATCTTTCCCTTTTCTTTAAATTTATTGTAACATGCATTCCGTATCATTATCAAACACCGTTTGTGAAGCTGAGTCAAACATTTTAATTTGTGCCCTTAAGACGTTGAAAAATGAGGAAGCTTTTCCATATTTTATTTATCATTGGGAACAAAGACAATGGGGAGAGGGGGTTTAATTATTGAAATATTGTTGAGTATGGGCTAGGTATCAATTTTATTTCAATAATTCAAGTATTAATATTTAAAAAAAAATGTTAAATTAGTTATTCGTAATAATAATTATGAGAATTTCTACATTATTGTTGTTATATGCGTGGCTGTTATCTATTATAAGATTTACGAACATATAAAAAATACTTAAGAAATATAAATAAAACGTTTGCACCTACTCTTGTTTTAAATTTTCGGAAAGTCATCCAATTTAACAACTTCTCCACTCGTAATTTAATTTATATATAAAAACTAAGTAAAATATATTTGAAAAATATATAGATCTTTCAATTCAATTATTGAAATTAAGAATATTTCCATAAAGTGAAAAATTAAACACACATTTTGTAAAATTCTGATTAAAATTCTAACTTCTCATGCTAAATTTATTTATCAGATACATTTAATTGCCGTACAATTCTCGGAAAAGCCAGATTAAAATATAATAATGAGATGAGAATGGATTTAACGTAGATGTAACCTTAATTTTCTTGAGATTATTACATCCTCGAATCAAATTATGATATCCTAGGCTTAAAATGAAAGACGACTTCATATATTCTGGATCAAAAATAACTTCACAATACAGAATTCTTGGAAAAAATGTGTTTACTTTTCTTTATATTAAAAATGAACGAATTTCCTCAGCTAGGGTAAATACATTTACGAACGAATATTCGATATATTTTTTGTTGATACACCAACGTTTTATGAAATAAAACGACTGATTTTCTTGTAAAATATATCGTTTTGAACAAGAATATGAAGAATTTCTTAATTTAATTAAAATGTAACTTTTTTTTAAATCACCATAAATATTTTATTATAACTTAATTATAATGTCTACAGGTTTCGAATCTAACCGCTTCTTAATCAAGACTGATTAATAATTAATCTAGATAAAGAAGCGGTTAGCTTCGAAACCAGTGGACATTAAAATTAAGTTATAATAAAATATTAATAGTGATTTTAATACAAAGTAACATTTTAATTATAACTCAGAAATTCTTCGAATGTTAATATTTTACATAAAGAATGGAGGAGAAAATTAACAATACCACTATTCAAAATAATTGATTAAAATTTGATGTCTGGTTGTGGTCCCGTGGATAGTGTCGCGTACCTACTCTTGAGTCAGAGTTTCTCGGTTCGAATCCACTTTACCAAAATTTGATACCTATTTCTAATAATGAGCTGCTTAGGCTCATAGAAATAGTATGAAATTGAAGTATTTTTTAAATAATGAAAACGCAAATACTTATTGAAAGGTATTAAATATTTTTCACGATACTGTATATCAAGTGAGGGAATGCGTTTCGAAAAATCGATGCTAACATAAATGAACATCTTACGGTGACGCATGGAATTCATTTCGGGTCCTTCAATTAGGCGCGAAACATAACTCCTAAATAATAATTATGATGGATCCTAATTGAATCAGGCGGAGATGGAGAACGAGAAATGTTTCCTGCAAGATAGCGGATAGAATGGGAGGGAATGGGATGGCTGAATTGTTTCCATCAGTAGACTCACTTCAGATAAAGCCATTACCGATTCGTCTGATGTTCAACATGTTGTAATTTATATTATTATTCTGATGTACATGATAATGTATTGTTTAATAAAGTGAATATTTTAAAAATATGTATATTATGCATAAATTAATCAATAATTTCATTATTATAAAATATTAAAAAGTATTTTTTATTATTATAAAAAAATTAAATTTAAAAATTCAAGTGTGTTTGTGTGTCTATATATATATATATATATATATATATATATATATATATATATATATATATATATATATATATATATATATATATATATATATATATATATATATATATATATATATATATATATATATATATATATATATATATATATATATATATATATATATATATATATATATATATATATATATATATATATATATATATATATATATATATATATATATATATATATATATATATATATATATATATATATTTATATATATATATATATATATA